>NW_027364661.1:0-193311 GCF_046119375.1 Phyllobates terribilis | reverse complement strand
TCAAACATTTCTGGTATATGAAAAACATGTTTTTCAATGGCAAAAATCAATGAATATTGTAAATGCACAAACAGTAATATCTCCACATTGCAAGGTGCAATTCTGAAATTTTTTGCTTTTTCCTGCTAATCCTAGCATGATAAAGAAGATTCAAAGAGAGTGAGATGCCAGCTCCTTTCATTCAGTCAGTAGCTTCAAACATTTCTGGTATATGAAAAACATGTTTTTCAATGGCAAAAATCAATGAATATTGTAAATGCACAAACAGTAATATCTCCACATTGCACGGTGCAATTCTGAAATTTTTTGCTTTTTCCTGCTAATCCTAGCATGATAAAGAAGATTCAAAGAGAGTGAGATGCCAGCTCCTTTCATTCAGTCAGTAGCTTCAAACATTTCTGGTATATGAAAAACATGTTTTTCAATGGCAAAAATCAATGAATATTGTAAATGCACAAACAGTAATATCTCCACATTGCACGGTGCAATTCTGAAATTTTTTGCTTTTTCCTGTTAATCCTAGCATGATAAAGAAGATTCAAAGAGAGTGAGATGCCAGCTCCTTTCATTCAGTCAGTAGCTTCAAACATTTCTGGTATATGAAAAACATGTTTTTCAATGGCAAAAATCAATGAATATTGTAAATGCACAAACAGTAATATCTCCACATTGCACGGTGCAATTCTGAAATTTTTAGCTTTTTCCTGTTAATCCTAGCATGATAAAGAAGATTCAAAGAGAGTGAGATGCCAGCTCCTTTCATTCAGTCAGTAGCTTCAAACATTTCTGGACGTTTTTCAATGGCAAAAATCAATGAATATTGTAAATGCACAAACAGTAATATCTCCACATTGCACGGTGCAATTCTGAAATTTTTAGCTTTTTCCTGTTAATCCTAGCATGATAAAGAAGATTCAAAGAGAGTGAGATGCCAGCTCCTTTCATTCAGTCAGTAGCTTCAAACATTTCTGGTATATGAAAAACATGTTTTTCAATGGCAAAAATCAATGAATATTGTAAATGCACAAACAGTAATATCTCCACATTGCAAGGTGCAATTCTGAAATTTTTAGCTTTTTCCTGTTAATCCTAGCATGATAAAGAAGATTCAAAGAGAGTGAGATGCCAGCTCCTTTCATTCAGTCAGTAGCTTCAAACATTTCTGGACGTTTTTCAATGGCAAAAATCAATGAATATTGTAAATGCACAAACAGTAATATCTCCACATTGCAAGGTGCAATTCTGAAATTTTTTGCTTTTTCCTGCTAATCCTAGCATGATAAAGAAGATTCAAAGAGAGTGAGATGCCAGCTCCTTTCATTCAGTCAGTAGCTTCAAACATTTCTGGTATATGAAAAACATGTTTTTCAATGGCAAAAATCAATGAATATTGTAAATGCACAAACAGTAATATCTCCACATTGCAAGGTGCAATTCTGAAATTTTTAGCTTTTTCCTGTTAATCCTAGCATGATAAAGAAGATTCAAAGAGAGTGAGATGCCAGCTCCTTTCATTCAGTCAGTAGCTTCAAACATTTCTGGACGTTTTTCAATGGCAAAAATCAATGAATATTGTAAATGCACAAACAGTAATATCTCCACATTGCACGGTGCAATTCTGAAATTTTTAGCTTTTTCCTGTTAATCCTAGCATGATAAAGAAGATTCAAAGAGAGTGAGATGCCAGCTCCTTTCATTCAGTCAGTAGCTTCAAACATTTCTGGTATATGAAAAACATGTTTTTCAATGGCAAAAATCAATGAATATTGTAAATGCACAAACAGTAATATCTCCACATTGCAAGGTGCAATTCTGAAATTTTTAGCTTTTTCCTGCTAATCCTAGCATGATAAAGAAGATTCAAAGAGAGTGAGATGCCAGCTCCTTTCATTCAGTCAGTAGCTTCAAACATTTCTGGTATATGAAAAACATGTTTTTCAATGGCAAAAATCAATGAATATTGTAAATGCACAAACAGTAATATCTCCACATTGCACGGTGCAATTCTGAAATTTTTTGCTTTTTCCTGCTAATCCTAGCATGATAAAGAAGATTCAAAGAGAGTGAGATGCCAGCTCCTTTCATTCAGTCAGTAGCTTCAAACATTTCTGGTATATGAAAAACATGTTTTTCAATGGCAAAAATCAATGAATATTGTAAATGCACAAACAGTAATATCTCCACATTGCAAGGTGCAATTCTGAAATTTTTTGCTTTTTCCTGCTAATCCTAGCATGATAAAGAAGATTCAAAGAGAGTGAGATGCCAGCTCCTTTCATTCAGTCAGTAGCTTCAAACATTTCTGGTATATGAAAAACATGTTTTTCAATGGCAAAAATCAATGAATATTGTAAATGCACAAACAGTAATATCTCCACATTGCACGGTGCAATTCTGAAATTTTTTGCTTTTTCCTGCTAATCCTAGCATGATAAAGAAGATTCAAAGAGAGTGAGATGCCAGCTCCTTTCATTCAGTCAGTAGCTTCAAACATTTCTGGATGTTTTTCAATGGCAAAAATCAATGAATATTGTAAATGCACAAACAGTAATATCTCCACATTGCACGGTGCAATTCTGAAATTTTTAGCTTTTTCCTGTTAATCCTAGCATGATAAAGAAGATTCAAAGAGAGTGAGATGCCAGCTCCTTTCATTCAGTCAGTAGCTTCAAATATTTCTGGTATATGAAAAACATGTTTTTCAATGGCAAAAATCAATGAATATTGTAAATGCACAAACAGTAATATCTCCACATTGCAAGGTGCAATTCTGAAATTTTTTGCTTTTTCCTGCTAATCCTAGCATGATAAAGAAGATTCAAAGAGAGTGAGATGCCAGCTCCTTTCATTCAGTCAGTAGCTTCAAACATTTCTGGTATATGAAAAACATGTTTTTCAATGGCAAAAATCAATGAATATTGTAAATGCACAAACAGTAATATCTCCACATTGCACGGTGCAATTCTGAAATTTTTTGCTTTTTCCTGTTAATCCTAGCATGATAAAGAAGATTCAAAGAGAGTGAGATGCCAGCTCCTTTCATTCAGTCAGTAGCTTCAAACATTTCTGGTATATGAAAAACATGTTTTTCAATGGCAAAAATCAATGAATATTGTAAATGCACAAACAGTAATATCTCCACATTGCACGGTGCAATTCTGAAATTTTTTGCTTTTTCCTGCTAATCCTAGCATGATAAAGAAGATTCAAAGAGAGTGAGATGCCAGCTCCTTTCATTCAGTCAGTAGCTTCAAACATTTCTGGACGTTTTTCAATGGCAAAAATCAATGAATATTGTAAATGCACAAACAGTAATATCTCCACATTGCACGGTGCAATTCTGAAATTTTTTGCTTTTTCCTGCTAATCCTAGCATGATAAAGAAGATTCAAAGAGAGTGAGATGCCAGCTCCTTTCATTCAGTCAGTAGCTTCAAACATTTCTGGTATATGAAAAACATGTTTTTCAATGGCAAAAATCAATGAATATTGTAAATGCACAAACAGTAATATCTCCACATTGCAAGGTGCAATTCTGAAATTTTTTGCTTTTTCCTGCTAATCCTAGCATGATAAAGAAGATTCAAAGAGAGTGAGATGCCAGCTCCTTTCATTCAGTCAGTAGCTTCAAACATTTCTGGTATATGAAAAACATGTTTTTCAATGGCAAAAATCAATGAATATTGTAAATGCACAAACAGTAATATCTCCACATTGCACGGTGCAATTCTGAAATTTTTTGCTTTTTCCTGCTAATCCTAGCATGATAAAGAAGATTCAAAGAGAGTGAGATGCCAGCTCCTTTCATTCAGTCAGTAGCTTCAAACATTTCTGGTATATGAAAAACATGTTTTTCAATGGCAAAAATCAATGAATATTGTAAATGCACAAACAGTAATATCTCCACATTGCACGGTGCAATTCTGAAATTTTTTGCTTTTTCCTGTTAATCCTAGCATGATAAAGAAGATTCAAAGAGAGTGAGATGCCAGCTCCTTTCATTCAGTCAGTAGCTTCAAACATTTCTGGTATATGAAAAACATGTTTTTCAATGGCAAAAATCAATGAATATTGTAAATGCACAAACAGTAATATCTCCACATTGCACGGTGCAATTCTGAAATTTTTTGCTTTTCCCTGCTAATCCTAGCATGATAAAGAAGATTCAAAGAGAGTGAGATGCCAGCTCCTTTCATTCAGTCAGTAGCTTCAAACATTTCTGGTATATGAAAAACATGTTTTTCAATGGCAAAAATCAATGAATATTGTAAATGCACAAACAGTAATATCTCCACATTGCAAGGTGCAATTCTGAAATTTTTAGCTTTTTCCTGCTAATCCTAGCATGATAAAGAAGATTCAAAGAGAGTGAGATGCCAGCTCCTTTCATTCAGTCAGTAGCTTCAAACATTTCTGGACGTTTTTCAATGGCAAAAATCAATGAATATTGTAAATGCACAAACAGTAATATCTCCACATTGCACGGTGCAATTCTGAAATTTTTAGCTTTTTCCTGTTAATCCTAGCATGATAAAGAAGATTCAAAGAGAGTGAGATGCCAGCTCCTTTCATTCAGTCAGTAGCTTCAAACATTTCTGGTATATGAAAAACATGTTTTTCAATGGCAAAAATCAATGAATATTGTAAATGCACAAACAGTAATATCTCCACATTGCAAGGTGCAATTCTGAAATTTTTTGCTTTTTCCTGCTAATCCTAGCATGATAAAGAAGATTCAAAGAGAGTGAGATGCCAGCTCCTTTCATTCAGTCAGTAGCTTCAAACATTTCTGGTATATGAAAAACATGTTTTTCAATGGCAAAAATCAATGAATATTGTAAATGCACAAACAGTAATATCTCCACATTGCACGGTGCAATTCTGAAATTTTTTGCTTTTTCCTGTTAATCCTAGCATGATAAAGAAGATTCAAAGAGAGTGAGATGCCAGCTCCTTTCATTCAGTCAGTAGCTTCAAACATTTCTGGACGTTTTTCAATGGCAAAAATCAATGAATATTGTAAATGCACAAACAGTAATATCTCCACATTGCAAGGTGCAATTCTGAAATTTTTTGCTTTTTCCTGCTAATCCTAGCATGATAAAGAAGATTCAAAGAGAGTGAGATGCCAGCTCCTTTCATTCAGTCAGTAGCTTCAAACATTTCTGGTATATGAAAAACATGTTTTTCAATGGCAAAAATCAATGAATATTGTAAATGCACAAACAGTAATATCTCCACATTGCACGGTGCAATTCTGAAATTTTTTGCTTTTTCCTGTTAATCCTAGCATGATAAAGAAGATTCAAAGAGAGTGAGATGCCAGCTCCTTTCATTCAGTCAGTAGCTTCAAACATTTCTGGTATATGAAAAACATGTTTTTCAATGGCAAAAATCAATGAATATTGTAAATGCACAAACAGTAATATCTCCACATTGCACGGTGCAATTCTGAAATTTTTTGCTTTTTCCTGCTAATCCTAGCATGATAAAGAAGATTCAAAGAGAGTGAGATGCCAGCTCCTTTCATTCAGTCAGTAGCTTCAAACATTTCTGGACGTTTTTCAATGGCAAAAATCAATGAATATTGTAAATGCACAAACAGTAATATCTCCACATTGCACGGTGCAATTCTGAAATTTTTTGCTTTTTCCTGCTAATCCTAGCATGATAAAGAAGATTCAAAGAGAGTGAGATGCCAGCTCCTTTCATTCAGTCAGTAGCTTCAAACATTTCTGGTATATGAAAAACATGTTTTTCAATGGCAAAAATCAATGAATATTGTAAATGCACAAACAGTAATATCTCCACATTGCAAGGTGCAATTCTGAAATTTTTTGCTTTTTCCTGCTAATCCTAGCATGATAAAGAAGATTCAAAGAGAGTGAGATGCCAGCTCCTTTCATTCAGTCAGTAGCTTCAAACATTTCTGGTATATGAAAAACATGTTTTTCAATGGCAAAAATCAATGAATATTGTAAATGCACAAACAGTAATATCTCCACATTGCACGGTGCAATTCTGAAATTTTTTGCTTTTTCCTGCTAATCCTAGCATGATAAAGAAGATTCAAAGAGAGTGAGATGCCAGCTCCTTTCATTCAGTCAGTAGCTTCAAACATTTCTGGTATATGAAAAACATGTTTTTCAATGGCAAAAATCAATGAATATTGTAAATGCACAAACAGTAATATCTCCACATTGCACGGTGCAATTCTGACATTTTTTGCTTTTTCCTGTTAATCCTAGCATGATAAAGAAGATTCAAAGAGAGTGAGATGCCAGCTCCTTTCATTCAGTCAGTAGCTTCAAACATTTCTGGTATATGAAAAACATGTTTTTCAATGGCAAAAATCAATGAATATTGTAAATGCACAAACAGTAATATCTCCACATTGCACGGTGCAATTCTGAAATTTTTAGCTTTTTCCTGCTAATCCTAGCATGATAAAGAAGATTCAAAGAGAGTGAGATGCCAGCTCCTTTCATTCAGTCAGTAGCTTCAAACATTTCTGGTATATGAAAAACATGTTTTTCAATGGCAAAAATCAATGAATATTGTAAATGCACAAACAGTAATATCTCCACATTGCAAGGTGCAATTCTGAAATTTTTAGCTTTTTCCTGCTAATCCTAGCATGATAAAGAAGATTCAAAGAGAGTGAGATGCCAGCTCCTTTCATTCAGTCAGTAGCTTCAAACATTTCTGGACGTTTTTCAATGGCAAAAATCAATGAATATTGTAAATGCACAAACAGTAATATCTCCACATTGCAAGGTGCAATTCTGAAATTTTTTGCTTTTTCCTGCTAATCCTAGCATGATAAAGAAGATTCAAAGAGAGTGAGATGCCAGCTCCTTTCATTCAGTCAGTAGCTTCAAACATTTCTGGTATATGAAAAACATGTTTTTCAATGGCAAAAATCAATGAATATTGTAAATGCACAAACAGTAATATCTCCACATTGCACGGTGCAATTCTGAAATTTTTTGCTTTTTCCTGTTAATCCTAGCATGATAAAGAAGATTCAAAGAGAGTGAGATGCCAGCTCCTTTCATTCAGTCAGTAGCTTCAAACATTTCTGGACGTTTTTCAATGGCAAAAATCAATGAATATTGTAAATGCACAAACAGTAATATCTCCACATTGCACGGTGCAATTCTGAAATTTTTAGCTTTTTCCTGTTAATCCTAGCATGATAAAGAAGATTCAAAGAGAGTGAGATGCCAGCTCCTTTCATTCAGTCAGTAGCTTCAAACATTTCTGGTATATGAAAAACATGTTTTTCAATGGCAAAAATCAATGAATATTGTAAATGCACAAACAGTAATATCTCCACATTGCACGGTGCAATTCTGAAATTTTTTGCTTTTTCCTGCTAATCCTAGCATGATAAAGAAGATTCAAAGAGAGTGAGATGCCAGCTCCTTTCATTCAGTCAGTAGCTTCAAACATTTCTGGTATATGAAAAACATGTTTTTCAATGGCAAAAATCAATGAATATTGTAAATGCACAAACAGTAATATCTCCACATTGCACGGTGCAATTCTGAAATTTTTAGCTTTTTCCTGCTAATCCTAGCATGATAAAGAAGATTCAAAGAGAGTGAGATGCCAGCTCCTTTCATTCAGTCAGTAGCTTCAAACATTTCTGGTATATGAAAAACATGTTTTTCAATGGCAAAAATCAATGAATATTGTAAATGCACAAACAGTAATATCTCCACATTGCACGGTGCAATTCTGAAATTTTTAGCTTTTTCCTGTTAATCCTAGCATGATAAAGAAGATTCAAAGAGAGTGAGATGCCAGCTCCTTTCATTCTGTCAGTAGCTTCAAACATTTCTGGTATATGAAAAACATGTTTTTCAATGGCAAAAATCAATGAATATTGTAAATGCACAAACAGTAATATCTCCACATTGCACGGTGCAATTCTGAAATTTTTAGCTTTTTCCTGCTAATCCTAGCATGATAAAGAAGATTCAAAGAGAGTGAGATGCCAGCTCCTTTCAATCAGTCAGTAGCTTCAAACATTTCTGGTATATGAAAAACATGTTTTTCAATGGCAAAAATCAATGAATATTGTAAATGCACAAACAGTAATATCTCCACATTGCACGGTGCAATTCTGAAATTTTTAGCTTTTTCCTGTTAATCCTAGCATGATAAAGAAGATTCAAAGAGAGTGAGATGCCAGCTCCTTTCATTCAGTCAGTAGCTTCAAACATTTCTGGTATATGAAAAACATGTTTTTCAATGGCAAAAATCAATGAATATTGTAAATGCACAAACAGTAATATCTCCACATTGCACGGTGCAATTCTGAAATTTTTTGCTTTTTCCTGTTAATCCTAGCATGATAAAGAAGATTCAAAGAGAGTGAGATGCCAGCTCCTTTCATTCAGTCAGTAGCTTCAAACATTTCTGGTATATGAAAAACATGTTTTTCAATGGCAAAAATCAATGAATATTGTAAATGCACAAACAGTAATATCTCCACATTGCACGGTGCAATTCTGAAATTTTTTGCTTTTTCCTGTTAATCCTAGCATGATAAAGAAGATTCAAAGAGAGTGAGATGCCAGCTCCTTTCATTCAGTCAGTAGCTTCAAACATTTCTGGTATATGAAAAACATGTTTTTCAATGGCAAAAATCAATGAATATTGTAAATGCACAAACAGTAATATCTCCACATTGCACGGTGCAATTCTGAAATTTTTAGCTTTTTCCTGTTAATCCTAGCATGATAAAGAAGATTCAAAGAGAGTGAGATGCCAGCTCCTTTCATTCAGTCAGTAGCTTCAAACATTTCTGGTATATGAAAAACATGTTTTTCAATGGCAAAAATCAATGAATATTGTAAATGCACAAACAGTAATATCTCCACATTGCAAGGTGCAATTCTGAAATTTTTTGCTTTTTCCTGCTAATCCTAGCATGATAAAGAAGATTCAAAGAGAGTGAGATGCCAGCTCCTTTCATTCAGTCAGTAGCTTCAAACATTTCTGGTATATGAAAAACATGTTTTTCAATGGCAAAAATCAATGAATATTGTAAATGCACAAACAGTAATATCTCCACATTGCACGGCGCAATTCTGAAATTTTTTGCTTTTTCCTGTTAATCCTAGCATGATAAAGAAGATTCAAAGAGAGTGAGATGCCAGCTCCTTTCATTCAGTCAGTAGCTTCAAACATTTCTGGTATATGAAAAACATGTTTTTCAATGGCAAAAATCAATGAATATTGTAAATGCACAAACAGTAATATCTCCACATTGCAAGGTGCAATTCTGAAATTTTTTGCTTTTTCCTGTTAATCCTAGCATGATAAAGAAGATTCAAAGAGAGTGAGATGCCAGCTCCTTTCATTCAGTCAGTAGCTTCAAACATTTCTGGTATATGAAAAACATGTTTTTCAATGGCAAAAATCAATGAATATTGTAAATGCACAAACAGTAATATCTCCACATTGCAAGGTGCAAATCTGAAATTTTTAGCTTTTTCCTGTTAATCCTAGCATGATAAAGAAGATTCAAAGAGAGTGAGATGCCAGCTCCTTTCATTCAGTCAGTAGCTTCAAACATTTCTGGTATATGAAAAACATGTTTTTCAATGGCAAAAATCAATGAATATTGTAAATGCACAAACAGTAATATCTCCACATTGCACGGTGCAATTCTGAAATTTTTTGCTTTTTCCTGTTAATCCTAGCATGATAAAGAAGATTCAAAGAGAGTGAGATGCCAGCTCCTTTCATTCAGTCAGTAGCTTCAAACATTTCTGGACGTTTTTCAATGGCAAAAATCAATGAATATTGTAAATGCACAAACAGTAATATCTCCACATTGCAAGGTGCAATTCTGAAATTTTTAGCTTTTTCCTGTTAATCCTAGCATGATAAAGAAGATTCAAAGAGAGTGAGATGCCAGCTCCTTTCATTCAGTCAGTAGCTTCAAACATTTCTGGTATATGAAAAACATGTTTTTCAATGGCAAAAATCAATGAATATTGTAAATGCACAAACAGTAATATCTCCACATTGCAAGGTGCAATTCTGAAATTTTTTGCTTTTTCCTGTTAATCCTAGCATGATAAAGAAGATTCAAAGAGAGTGAGATGCCAGCTCCTTTCATTCAGTCAGTAGCTTCAAACATTTCTGGTATATGAAAAACATGTTTTTCAATGGCAAAAATCAATGAATATTGTAAATGCACAAACAGTAATATCTCCACATTGCACGGTGCAATTCTGAAATTTTTAGCTTTTTCCTGTTAATCCTAGCATGATAAAGAAGATTCAAAGAGAGTGAGATGCCAGCTCCTTTCATTCAGTCAGTAGCTTCAAACATTTCTGGACGTTTTTCAATGGCAAAAATCAATGAATATTGTAAATGCACAAACAGTAATATCTCCACATTGCACGGTGCAATTCTGAAATTTTTAGCTTTTTCCTGTTAATCCTAGCATGATAAAGAAGATTCAAAGAGAGTGAGATGCCAGCTCCTTTCATTCAGTCAGTAGCTTCAAACATTTCTGGTATATGAAAAACATGTTTTTCAATGGCAAAAATCAATGAATATTGTAAATGCACAAACAGTAATATCTCCACATTGCAAGGTGCAATTCTGAAATTTTTAGCTTTTTCCTGTTAATCCTAGCATGATAAAGAAGATTCAAAGAGAGTGAGATGCCAGCTCCTTTCATTCAGTCAGTAGCTTCAAACATTTATGGTATATGAAAAACATGTTTTTCAATGGCAAAAATCAATGAATATTGTAAATGCACAAACAGTAATATCTCCACATTGCACGGTGCAATTCTGAAATTTTTAGCTTTTTCCTGCTAATCCTAGCATGATAAAGAAGATTCAAAGAGAGTGAGATGCCAGCTCCTTTCATTCAGTCAGTAGCTTCAAACATTTCTGGTATATGAAAAACATGTTTTTCAATGGCAAAAATCAATGAATATTGTAAATGCACAAACAGTAATATCTCCACATTGCAAGGTGCAATTCTGAAATTTTTTGCTTTTTCCTGCTAATCCTAGCATGATAAAGAAGATTCAAAGAGAGTGAGATGCCAGCTCCTTTCATTCAGTCAGTAGCTTCAAACATTTCTGGTATATGAAAAACATGTTTTTCAATGGCAAAAATCAATGAATATTGTAAATGCACAAACAGTAATATCTCCACATTGCACGGTGCAATTCTGAAATTTTTTGCTTTTTCCTGTTAATCCTAGCATGATAAAGAAGATTCAAAGAGAGTGAGATGCCAGCTCCTTTCATTCAGTCAGTAGCTTCAAACATTTCTGGACGTTTTTCAATGGCAAAAATCAATGAATATTGTAAATGCACAAACAGTAATATCTCCACATTGCAAGGTGCAATTCTGAAATTTTTAGCTTTTTCCTGTTAATCCTAGCATGATAAAGAAGATTCAAAGAGAGTGAGATGCCAGCTCCTTTCATTCAGTCAGTAGCTTCAAACATTTATGGTATATGAAAAACATGTTTTTCAATGGCAAAAATCAATGAATATTGTAAATGCACAAACAGTAATATCTCCACATTGCACGGTGCAATTCTGAAATTTTTAGCTTTTTCCTGCTAATCCTAGCATGATAAAGAAGATTCAAAGAGAGTGAGATGCCAGCTCCTTTCATTCAGTCAGTAGCTTCAAACATTTCTGGTATATGAAAAACATGTTTTTCAATGGCAAAAATCAATGAATATTGTAAATGCACAAACAGTAATATCTCCACATTGCAAGGTGCAATTCTGAAATTTTTTGCTTTTTCCTGCTAATCCTAGCATGATAAAGAAGATTCAAAGAGAGTGAGATGCCAGCTCCTTTCATTCAGTCAGTAGCTTCAAACATTTCTGGTATATGAAAAACATGTTTTTCAATGGCAAAAATCAATGAATATTGTAAATGCACAAACAGTAATATCTCCACATTGCACGGTGCAATTCTGAAATTTTTTGCTTTTTCCTGTTAATCCTAGCATGATAAAGAAGATTCAAAGAGAGTGAGATGCCAGCTCCTTTCATTCAGTCAGTAGCTTCAAACATTTCTGGACGTTTTTCAATGGCAAAAATCAATGAATATTGTAAATGCACAAACAGTAATATCTCCACATTGCAAGGTGCAATTCTGAAATTTTTAGCTTTTTCCTGTTAATCCTAGCATGATAAAGAAGATTCAAAGAGAGTGAGATGCCAGCTCCTTTCATTCAGTCAGTAGCTTCAAACATTTCTGGTATATGAAAAACATGTTTTTCAATGGCAAAAATCAATGAATATTGTAAATGCACAAACAGTAATATCTCCACATTGCACTGTGCAATTCTGAAATTTTTTGCTTTTTCCTGCTAATCCTAGCATGATAAAGAAGATTCAAAGAGAGTGAGATGCCAGCTCCTTTCATTCAGTCAGTAGCTTCAAACATTTCTGGTATATGAAAAACATGTTTTTCAATGGCAAAAATCAATGAATATTGTAAATGCACAAACAGTAATATCTCCACATTGCACGGTGCAATTCTGAAATTTTTTGCTTTTTCCTGTTAATCCTAGCATGATAAAGAAGATTCAAAGAGAGTGAGATGCCAGCTACTTTCATTCAGTCAGTAGCTTCAAACATTTCTGGTATATGAAAAACATGTTTTTCAATGGCAAAAATCAATGAATATTGTAAATGCACAAACAGTAATATCTCCACATTGCAAGGTGCAATTCTGAAATTTTTTGCTTTTTCCTGTTAATCCTAGCATGATAAAGAAGATTCAAAGAGAGTGAGATGCCAGCTCCTTTCATTCAGTCAGTAGCTTCAAACATTTCTGGTATATGAAAAACATGTTTTTCAATGGCAAAAATCAATGAATATTGTAAATGCACAAACAGTAATATCTCCACATTGCAAGGTGCAATTCTGAAATTTTTAGCTTTTTCCTGTTAATCCTAGCATGATAAAGAAGATTCAAAGAGAGTGAGATGCCAGCTCCTTTCATTCAGTCAGTAGCTTCAAACATTTCTGGTATATGAAAAACATGTTTTTCAATGGCAAAAATCAATGAATATTGTAAATGCACAAACAGTAATATCTCCACATTGCACGGTGCAATTCTGAAATTTTTTGCTTTTTCCTGTTAATCCTAGCATGATAAAGAAGATTCAAAGAGAGTGAGATGCCAGCTCCTTTCATTCAGTCAGTAGCTTCAAACATTTCTGGACGTTTTTCAATGGCAAAAATCAATGAATATTGTAAATGCACAAACAGTAATATCTCCACATTGCAAGGTGCAATTCTGAAATTTTTAGCTTTTTCCTGTTAATCCTAGCATGATAAAGAAGATTCAAAGAGAGTGAGATGCCAGCTCCTTTCATTCAGTCAGTAGCTTCAAACATTTCTGGTATATGAAAAACATGTTTTTCAATGGCAAAAATCAATGAATATTGTAAATGCACAAACAGTAATATCTCCACATTGCAAGGTGCAATTCTGAAATTTTTTGCTTTTTCCTGTTAATCCTAGCATGATAAAGAAGATTCAAAGAGAGTGAGATGCCAGCTCCTTTCATTCAGTCAGTAGCTTCAAACATTTCTGGTATATGAAAAACATGTTTTTCAATGGCAAAAATCAATGAATATTGTAAATGCACAAACCGTAATATCTCCACATTGCACGGTGCAATTCTGAAATTTTTAGCTTTTTCCTGTTAATCCTAGCATGATAAAGAAGATTCAAAGAGAGTGAGATGCCAGCTCCTTTCATTCAGTCAGTAGCTTCAAACATTTCTGGACGTTTTTCAATGGCAAAAATCAATGAATATTTTAAATGCACAAACAGTAATATCTCCACATTGCACGGTGCAATTCTGAAATTTTTAGCTTTTTCCTGTTAATCCTAGCATGATAAAGAAGATTCAAAGAGAGTGAGATGCCAGCTCCTTTCATTCAGTCAGTAGCTTCAAACATTTCTGGTATATGAAAAACATGTTTTTCAATGGCAAAAATCAATGAATATTGTAAATGCACAAACAGTAATATCTCCACATTGCAAGGTGCAATTCTGAAATTTTTAGCTTTTTCCTGTTAATCCTAGCATGATAAAGAAGATTCAAAGAGAGTGAGATGCCAGCTCCTTTCATTCAGTCAGTAGCTTCAAACATTTCTGGTATATGAAAAACATGTTTTTCAATGGCAAAAATCAATGAATATTGTAAATGCACAAACAGTAATATCTCCACATTGCACGGTGCAATTCTGAAATTTTTTGCTTTTTCCTGTTAATCCTAGCATGATAAAGAAGATTCAAAGAGAGTGAGATGCCAGCTCCTTTCATTCAGTCAGTAGCTTCAAACATTTCTGGTATATGAAAAACATGTTTTTCAATGGCAAAAATCAATGAATATTGTAAATGCACAAACAGTAATATCTCCACATTGCAAGGTGCAATTCTGAAATTTTTAGCTTTTTCCTGCTAATCCTAGCATGATAAAGAAGATTCAAAGAGAGTGAGATGCCAGCTCCTTTCATTCAGTCAGTAGCTTCAAACATTTCTGGTATATGAAAAACATGTTTTTCAATGGCAAAAATCAATGAATATTGTAAATGCAGAAACAGTAATATCTCCACATTGCACGGTGCAATTCTGAAATTTTTAGCTTTTTCCTGTTAATCCTAGCATGATAAAGAAGATTCAAAGAGAGTGAGATGCCAGCTCCTTTCATTCAGTCAGTAGCTTCAAACATTTCTGGTATATGAAAAACATGTTTTTCAATGGCAAAAATCAATGAATATTGTAAATGCACAAACAGTAATATCTCCACATTGCACGGTGCAATTCTGAAATTTTTTGCTTTTTCCTGCTAATCCTAGCATGATAAAGAAGATTCAAAGAGAGTGAGATGCCAGCTCCTTTCATTCAGTCAGTAGCTTCAAACATTTCTGGACGTTTTTCAATGGCAAAAATCAATGAATATTGTAAATGCACAAACAGTAATATCTCCACATTGCACGGTGCAATTCTGAAATTTTTTGCTTTTTCCTGCTAATCCTAGCATGATAAAGAAGATTCAAAGAGAGTGAGATGCCAGCTCCTTTCATTCAGTCAGTAGCTTCAAACATTTCTGGTATATGAAAAACATGTTTTTCAATGGCAAAAATCAATGAATATTGTAAATGCACAAACAGTAATATCTCCACATTGCACGGTGCAATTCTGAAATTTTTAGCTTTTTCCTGTTAATCCTAGCATGATAAAGAAGATTCAAAGAGAGTGAGATGCCAGCTCCTTTCATTCAGTCAGTAGCTTCAAACATTTCTGGTATATGAAAAACATGTTTTTCAATGGCAAAAATCAATGAATATTGTAAATGCACAAACAGTAATATCTCCACATTGCAAGGTGCAATTCTGAAATTTTTAGCTTTTTCCTGTTAATCCTAGCATGATAAAGAAGATTCAAAGAGAGTGAGATGCCAGCTCCTTTCATTCAGTCAGTAGCTTCAAACATTTCTGGACGTTTTTCAATGGCAAAAATCAATGAATATTGTAAATGCACAAACAGTAATATCTCCACATTGCACGGTGCAATTCTGAAATTTTTTGCTTTTTCCTGCTAATCCTAGCATGATAAAGAAGATTCAAAGAGAGTGAGATGCCAGCTCCTTTCATTCAGTCAGTAGCTTCAAACATTTCTGGTATATGAAAAACATGTTTTTCAATGGCAAAAATCAATGAATATTGTAAATGCACAAACAGTAATATCTCCACATTGCAAGGTGCAATTCTGAAATTTTTAGCTTTTTCCTGTTAATCCTAGCATGATAAAGAAGATTCAAAGAGAGTGAGATGCCAGCTCCTTTCATTCAGTCAGTAGCTTCAAACATTTCTGGTATATGAAAAACATGTTTTTCAATGGCAAAAATCAATGAATATTGTAAATGCACAAACAGTAATATCTCCACATTGCACGGTGCAATTCTGAAATTTTTAGCTTTTTCCTGTTAATCCTAGCATGATAAAGAAGATTCAAAGAGAGTGAGGTGCCAGCTCCTTTCATTCAGTCAGTAGCTTCAAACATTTCTGGTATATGAAAAACATGTTTTTCAATGGCAAAAATCAATGAATATTGTAAATGCACAAACAGTAATATCTCCACATTGCACGGTGCAATTCTGAAATTTTTAGCTTTTTCCTGCTAATCCTAGCATGATAAAGAAGATTCAAAGAGAGTGAGATGCCAGCTCCTTTCATTCAGTCAGTAGCTTCAAACATTTCTGGTATATGAAAAACATGTTTTTCAATGGCAAAAATCAATGAATATTGTAAATGCACAAACAGTAATATCTCCACATTGCAAGGTGCAATTCTGAAATTTTTTGCTTTTTCCTGCTAATCCTAGCATGATAAAGAAGATTCAAAGAGAGTGAGATGCCAGCTCCTTTCATTCAGTCAGTAGCTTCAAACATTTCTGGTATATGAAAAACATGTTTTTCAATGGCAAAAATCAATGAATATTGTAAATGCACAAACAGTAATATCTCCACATTGCAAGGTGCAATTCTGAAATTTTTAGCTTTTTCCTGTTAATCCTAGCATGATAAAGAAGATTCAAAGAGAGTGAGATGCCAGCTCCTTTCATTCAGTCAGTAGCTTCAAACATTTCTGGACGTTTTTCAATGGCAAAAATCAATGAATATTGTAAATGCACAAACAGTAATATCTCCACATTGCACGGTGCAATTCTGAAATTTTTAGCTTTTTCCTGTTAATCCTAGCATGATAAAGAAGATTCAAAGAGAGTGAGATGCCAGCTCCTTTCATTCAGTCAGTAGCTTCAAACATTTCTGGTATATGAAAAACATGTTTTTCAATGGCAAAAATCAATGAATATTGTAAATGCACAAACAGTAATATCTCCACATTGCACGGTGCAATTCTGAAATTTTTAGCTTTTTCCTGTTAATCCTAGCATGATAAAGAAGATTCAAAGAGAGTGAGATGCCAGCTCCTTTCATTCAGTCAGTAGCTTCAAACATTTCTGGTATATGAAAAACATGTTTTTCAATGGCAAAAATCAATGAATATTGTAAATGCACAAACAGTAATATCTCCACATTGCACGGTGCAATTCTGAAATTTTTTGCTTTTTCCTGCTAATCCTAGCATGATAAAGAAGATTCAAAGAGAGTGAGATGCCAGCTCCTTTCATTCAGTCAGTAGCTTCAAACATTTCTGGACGTTTTTCAATGGCAAAAATCAATGAATATTGTAAATGCACAAACAGTAATATCTCCACATTGCAAGGTGCAATTCTGAAATTTTTTGCTTTTTCCTGCTAATCCTAGCATGATAAAGAAGATTCAGAGAGAGTGAGATGCCAGCTCCTTTCATTCAGTCAGTAGCTTCAAACATTTCTGGTATATGAAAAACATGTTTTTCAATGGCAAAAATCAATGAATATTGTAAATGCACAAACAGTAATATCTCCACATTGCAAGGTGCAATTCTGAAATTTTTAGCTTTTTCCTGTTAATCCTAGCATGATAAAGAAGATTCAAAGAGAGTGAGATGCCAGCTCCTTTCATTCAGTCAGTAGCTTCAAACATTTCTGGACGTTTTTCAATGGCAAAAATCAATGAATATTGTAAATGCACAAACAGTAATATCTCCACATTGCAAGGTGCAATTCTGAAATTTTTAGCTTTTTCCTGTTAATCCTAGCATGATAAAGAAGATTCAAAGAGAGTGAGATGCCAGCTCCTTTCATTCAGTCAGTAGCTTCAAACATTTCTGGTATATGAAAAACATGTTTTTCAATGGCAAAAATCAATGAATATTGTAAATGCACAAACAGTAATATCTCCACATTGCAAGGTGCAATTCTGAAATTTTTTGCTTTTTCCTGCTAATCCTAGCATGATAAAGAAGATTCAAAGAGAGTGAGATGCCAGCTCCTTTCATTCAGTCAGTAGCTTCAAACATTTCTGGTATATGAAAAACATGTTTTTCAATGGCAAAAATCAATGAATATTGTAAATGCACAAACAGTAATATCTCCACATTGCAAGGTGCAATTCTGAAATTTTTAGCTTTTTCCTGTTAATCCTAGCATGATAAAGAAGATTCAAAGAGAGTGAGATGCCAGCTCCTTTCATTCAGTCAGTAGCTTCAAACATTTCTGGTATATGAAAAACATGTTTTTCAATGGCAAAAATCAATGAATATTGTAAATGCACAAACAGTAATATCTCCACATTGCACGGTGCAATTCTGAAATTTTTTGCTTTTTCCTGCTAATCCTAGCATGATAAAGAAGATTCAAAGAGAGTGAGATGCCAGCTCCTTTCATTCAGTCAGTAGCTTCAAACATTTCTGGACGTTTTTCAATGGCAAAAATCAATGAATATTGTAAATGCACAAACAGTAATATCTCCACATTGCAAGGTGCAATTCTGAAATTTTTTGCTTTTTCCTGCTAATCCTAGCATGATAAAGAAGATTCAAAGAGAGTGAGATGCCAGCTCCTTTCATTCAGTCAGTAGCTTCAAACATTTCTGGTATATGAAAAACATGTTTTTCAATGGCAAAAATCAATGAATATTGTAAATGCACAAACAGTAATATCTCCACATTGCACGGTGCAATTCTGAAATTTTTAGCTTTTTCCTGTTAATCCTAGCATGATAAAGAAGATTCAAAGAGAGTGAGATGCCAGCTCCTTTCATTCAGTCAGTAGCTTCAAACATTTCTGGTATATGAAAAACATGTTTTTCAATGGCAAAAATCAATGAATATTGTAAATGCACAAACAGTAATATCTCCACATTGCACGGTGCAATTCTGAAATTTTTAGCTTTTTCCTGTTAATCCTAGCATGATAAAGAAGATTCAAAGAGAGTGAGATGCCAGCTCCTTTCATTCAGTCAGTAGCTTCAAACATTTCTGGTATATGAAAAACATGTTTTTCAATGGCAAAAATCAATGAATATTGTAAATGCACAAACAGTAATATCTCCACATTGCAAGGTGCAATTCTGAAATTTTTTGCTTTTTCCTGCTAATCCTAGCATGATAAAGAAGATTCAAAGAGAGTGAGATGCCAGCTCCTTTCATTCAGTCAGTAGCTTCAAACATTTCTGGTATATGAAAAACATGTTTTTCAATGGCAAAAATCAATGAATATTGTAAATGCACAAACAGTAATATCTCCACATTGCACGGTGCAATTCTGAAATTTTTAGCTTTTTCCTGTTAATCCTAGCATGATAAAGAAGATTCAAAGAGAGTGAGATGCCAGCTCCTTTCATTCAGTCAGTAGCTTCAAACATTTCTGGTATATGAAAAACATGTTTTTCAATGGCAAAAATCAATGAATATTGTAAATGCACAAACAGTAATATCTCCACATTGCAAGGTGCAATTCTGAAATTTTTAGCTTTTTCCTGTTAATCCTAGCATGATAAAGAAGATTCAAAGAGAGTGAGATGCCAGCTCCTTTCATTCAGTCAGTAGCTTCAAACATTTCTGGTATATGAAAAACATGTTTTTCAATGGCAAAAATCAATGAATATTGTAAATGCACAAACAGTAATATCTCCACATTGCACGGTGCAATTCTGAAATTTTTAGCTTTTTCCTGTTAATCCTAGCATGATAAAGAAGATTCAAAGAGAGTGAGATGCCAGCTCCTTTCATTCAGTCAGTAGCTTCAAACATTTCTGGTATATGAAAAACATGTTTTTCAATGGCAAAAATCAATGAATATTGTAAATGCACAAACAGTAATATCTCCACATTGCACGGTGCAATTCTGAAATTTTTAGCTTTTTCCTGTTAATCCTAGCATGATAAAGAAGATTCAAAGAGAGTGAGATGCCAGCTCCTTTCATTCAGTCAGTAGCTTCAAACATTTCTGGACGTTTTTCAATGGCAAAAATCAATGAATATTGTAAATGCACAAACAGTAATATCTCCACATTGCACGGTGCAATTCTGAAATTTTTTGCTTTTTCCTGCTAATCCTAGCATGATAAAGAAGATTCAAAGAGAGTGAGATGCCAGCTCCTTTCATTCAGTCAGTAGCTTCAAACATTTCTGGTATATGAAAAACATGTTTTTCAATGGCAAAAATCAATGAATATTGTAAATGCACAAACAGTAATATCTCCACATTGCAAGGTGCAATTCTGAAATTTTTTGCTTTTTCCTGCTAATCCTAGCATGATAAAGAAGATTCAAAGAGAGTGAGATGCCAGCTCCTTTCATTCAGTCAGTAGCTTCAAACATTTCTGGTATATGAAAAACATGTTTTTCAATGGCAAAAATCAATGAATATTGTAAATGCACAAACAGTAATATCTCCACATTGCACGGTGCAATTCTGAAATTTTTTGCTTTTTCCTGCTAATCCTAGCATGATAAAGAAGATTCAAAGAGAGTGAGATGCCAGCTCCTTTCATTCAGTCAGTAGCTTCAAACATTTCTGGACGTTTTTCAATGGCAAAAATCAATGAATATTGTAAATGCACAAACAGTAATATCTCCACATTGCAAGGTGCAATTCTGAAATTTTTTGCTTTTTCCTGCTAATCCTAGCATGATAAAGAAGATTCAAAGAGAGTGAGATGCCAGCTCCTTTCATTCAGTCAGTAGCTTCAAACATTTCTGGTATATGAAAAACATGTTTTTCAATGGCAAAAATCAATGAATATTGTAAATGCACAAACAGTAATATCTCCACATTGCACGGTGCAATTCTGAAATTTTTAGATTTTTCCTGCTAATCCTAGCATGATAAAGAAGATTCAAAGAGAGTGAGATGCCAGCTCCTTTCATTCAGTCAGTAGCTTCAAACATTTCTGGTATATGAAAAACATGTTTTTCAATGGCAAAAATCAATGAATATTGTAAATGCACAAACAGTAATATCTCCACATTGCACGGTGCAATTCTGAAATTTTTAGCTTTTTCCTGTTAATCCTAGCATGATAAAGAAGATTCAAAGAGAGTGAGATGCCAGCTCCTTTCATTCAGTCAGTAGCTTCAAACATTTCTGGACGTTTTTCAATGGCAAAAATCAATGAATATTGTAAATGCACAAACAGTAATATCTCCACATTGCACGGTGCAATTCTGAAATTTTTTGCTTTTTCCTGCTAATCCTAGCATGATAAAGAAGATTCAAAGAGAGTGAGATGCCAGCTCCTTTCATTCAGTCAGTAGCTTCAAACATTTCTGGTATATGAAAAACATGTTTTTCAATGGCAAAAATCAATGAATATTGTAAATGCACAAACAGTAATATCTCCACATTGCACGGTGCAATTCTGAAATTTTTTGCTTTTTCCTGCTAATCCTAGCATGATAAAGAAGATTCAAAGAGAGTGAGATGCCAGCTCCTTTCATTCAGTCAGTAGCTTCAAACATTTCTGGTATATGAAAAACGTTTTTCAATGGCAAAAATCAATGAATATTGTAAATGCACAAACAGTAATATCTCCACATTGCACGGTGCAATTCTGAAATTTTTAGCTTTTTCCTGTTAATCCTAGCATGATAAAGAAGATTCAAAGAGAGTGAGATGCCAGCTCCTTTCATTCAGTCAGTAGCTTCAAACATTTCTGGTATATGAAAAACATGTTTTTCAATGGCAAAAATCAATGAATATTGTAAATGCACAAACAGTAATATCTCCACATTGCACGGTGCAATTCTGAAATTTTTAGCTTTTTCCTGTTAATCCTAGCATGATAAAGAAGATTCAAAGAGAGTGAGATGCCAGCTCCTTTCATTCAGTCAGTAGCTTCAAACATTTCTGGTATATGAAAAACATGTTTTTCAATGGCAAAAATCAATGAATATTGTAAATGCACAAACAGTAATATCTCCACATTGCAAGGTGCAATTCTGAAATTTTTTGCTTTTTCCTGCTAATCCTAGCATGATAAAGAAGATTCAAAGAGAGTGAGATGCCAGCTCCTTTCATTCAGTCAGTAGCTTCAAACATTTCTGGTATATGAAAAACATGTTTTTCAATGGCAAAAATCAATGAATATTGTAAATGCACAAACAGTAATATCTCCACATTGCACGGTGCAATTCTGAAATTTTTTGCTTTTTCCTGCTAATCCTAGCATGATAAAGAAGATTCAAAGAGAGTGAGATGCCAGCTCCTTTCATTCAGTCAGTAGCTTCAAACATTTCTGGACGTTTTTCAATGGCAAAAATCAATGAATATTGTAAATGCACAAACAGTAATATCTCCACATTGCACGGTGCAATTCTGAAATTTTTTGCTTTTTCCTGCTAATCCTAGCATGATAAAGAAGATTCAAAGAGAGTGAGATGCCAGCTCCTTTCATTCAGTCAGTAGCTTCAAACATTTCTGGTATATGAAAAACATGTTTTTCAATGGCAAAAATCAATGAATATTGTAAATGCACAAACAGTAATATCTCCACATTGCACGGTGCAATTCTGAAATTTTTTGCTTTTTCCTGCTAATCCTAGCATGATAAAGAAGATTCAAAGAGAGTGAGATGCCAGCTCCTTTCATTCAGTCAGTAGCTTCAAACATTTCTGGTATATGAAAAACGTTTTTCAATGGCAAAAATCAATGAATATTGTAAATGCACAAACAGTAATATCTCCACATTGCACGGTGCAATTCTGAAATTTTTAGCTTTTTCCTGTTAATCCTAGCATGATAAAGAAGATTCAAAGAGAGTGAGATGCCAGCTCCTTTCATTCAGTCAGTAGCTTCAAACATTTCTGGTATATGAAAAACATGTTTTTCAATGGCAAAAATCAATGAATATTGTAAATGCACAAACAGTAATATCTCCACATTGCACGGTGCAATTCTGAAATTTTTAGCTTTTTCCTGTTAATCCTAGCATGATAAAGAAGATTCAAAGAGAGTGAGATGCCAGCTCCTTTCATTCAGTCAGTAGCTTCAAACATTTCTGGTATATGAAAAACATGTTTTTCAATGGCAAAAATCAATGAATATTGTAAATGCACAAACAGTAATATCTCCACATTGCAAGGTGCAATTCTGAAATTTTTTGCTTTTTCCTGCTAATCCTAGCATGATAAAGAAGATTCAAAGAGAGTGAGATGCCAGCTCCTTTCATTCAGTCAGTAGCTTCAAACATTTCTGGTATATGAAAAACATGTTTTTCAATGGCAAAAATCAATGAATATTGTAAATGCACAAACAGTAATATCTCCACATTGCACGGTGCAATTCTGAAATTTTTTGCTTTTTCCTGCTAATCCTAGCATGATAAAGAAGATTCAAAGAGAGTGAGATGCCAGCTCCTTTCATTCAGTCAGTAGCTTCAAACATTTCTGGACGTTTTTCAATGGCAAAAATCAATGAATATTGTAAATGCACAAACAGTAATATCTCCACATTGCAAGGTGCAATTCTGAAATTTTTTGCTTTTTCCTGCTAATCCTAGCATGATAAAGAAGATTCAAAGAGAGTGAGATGCCAGCTCCTTTCATTCAGTCAGTAGCTTCAAACATTTCTGGTATATGAAAAACATGTTTTTCAATGGCAAAAATCAATGAATATTGTAAATGCACAAACAGTAATATCTCCACATTGCACGGTGCAATTCTGAAATTTTTAGCTTTTTCCTGCTAATCCTAGCATGATAAAGAAGATTCAAAGAGAGTGAGATGCCAGCTCCTTTCATTCAGTCAGTAGCTTCAAACATTTCTGGTATATGAAAAACATGTTTTTCAATGGCAAAAATCAATGAATATTGTAAATGCACAAACAGTAATATCTCCACATTGCACGGTGCAATTCTGAAATTTTTAGCTTTTTCCTGTTAATCCTAGCATGATAAAGAAGATTCAAAGAGAGTGAGATGCCAGCTCCTTTCATTCAGTCAGTAGCTTCAAACATTTCTGGACGTTTTTCAATGGCAAAAATCAATGAATATTGTAAATGCACAAACAGTAATATCTCCACATTGCACGGTGCAATTCTGAAATTTTTAGCTTTTTCCTGTTAATCCTAGCATGATAAAGAAGATTCAAAGAGAGTGAGATGCCAGCTCCTTTCATTCAGTCAGTAGCTTCAAACATTTCTGGTATATGAAAAACATGTTTTTCAATGGCAAAAATCAATGAATATTGTAAATGCACAAACAGTAATATCTCCACATTGCAAGGTGCAATTCTGAAATTTTTTGCTTTTTCCTGCTAATCCTAGCATGATAAAGAAGATTCAAAGAGAGTGAGATGCCAGCTCCTTTCATTCAGTCAGTAGCTTCAAACATTTCTGGTATATGAAAAACATGTTTTTCAATGGCAAAAATCAATGAATATTGTAAATGCACAAACAGTAATATCTCCACATTGCACGGTGCAATTCTGAAATTTTTAGCTTTTTCCTGTTAATCCTAGCATGATAAAGAAGATTCAAAGAGAGTGAGATGCCAGCTCCTTTCATTCAGTCAGTAGCTTCAAACATTTCTGGTATATGAAAAACATGTTTTTCAATGGCAAAAATCAATGAATATTGTAAATGCACAAACAGTAATATCTCCACATTGCAAGGTGCAATTCTGAAATTTTTAGCTTTTTCCTGTTAATCCTAGCATGATAAAGAAGATTCAAAGAGAGTGAGATGCCAGCTCCTTTCATTCAGTCAGTAGCTTCAAACATTTCTGGTATATGAAAAACATGTTTTTCAATGGCAAAAATCAATGAATATTGTAAATGCACAAACAGTAATATCTCCACATTGCACGGTGCAATTCTGAAATTTTTAGCTTTTTCCTGTTAATCCTAGCATGATAAAGAAGATTCAAAGAGAGTGAGATGCCAGCTCCTTTCATTCAGTCAGTAGCTTCAAACATTTCTGGTATATGAAAAACATGTTTTTCAATGGCAAAAATCAATGAATATTGTAAATGCACAAACAGTAATATCTCCACATTGCACGGTGCAATTCTGAAATTTTTAGCTTTTTCCTGTTAATCCTAGCATGATAAAGAAGATTCAAAGAGAGTGAGATGCCAGCTCCTTTCATTCAGTCAGTAGCTTCAAACATTTCTGGACGTTTTTCAATGGCAAAAATCAATGAATATTGTAAATGCACAAACAGTAATATCTCCACATTGCACGGTGCAATTCTGAAATTTTTTGCTTTTTCCTGCTAATCCTAGCATGATAAAGAAGATTCAAAGAGAGTGAGATGCCAGCTCCTTTCATTCAGTCAGTAGCTTCAAACATTTCTGGTATATGAAAAACATGTTTTTCAATGGCAAAAATCAATGAATATTGTAAATGCACAAACAGTAATATCTCCACATTGCAAGGTGCAATTCTGAAATTTTTTGCTTTTTCCTGCTAATCCTAGCATGATAAAGAAGATTCAAAGAGAGTGAGATGCCAGCTCCTTTCATTCAGTCAGTAGCTTCAAACATTTCTGGTATATGAAAAACATGTTTTTCAATGGCAAAAATCAATGAATATTGTAAATGCACAAACAGTAATATCTCCACATTGCACGGTGCAATTCTGAAATTTTTTGCTTTTTCCTGCTAATCCTAGCATGATAAAGAAGATTCAAAGAGAGTGAGATGCCAGCTCCTTTCATTCAGTCAGTAGCTTCAAACATTTCTGGACGTTTTTCAATGGCAAAAATCAATGAATATTGTAAATGCACAAACAGTAATATCTCCACATTGCAAGGTGCAATTCTGAAATTTTTTGCTTTTTCCTGCTAATCCTAGCATGATAAAGAAGATTCAAAGAGAGTGAGATGCCAGCTCCTTTCATTCAGTCAGTAGCTTCAAACATTTCTGGTATATGAAAAACATGTTTTTCAATGGCAAAAATCAATGAATATTGTAAATGCACAAACAGTAATATCTCCACATTGCACGGTGCAATTCTGAAATTTTTAGATTTTTCCTGCTAATCCTAGCATGATAAAGAAGATTCAAAGAGAGTGAGATGCCAGCTCCTTTCATTCAGTCAGTAGCTTCAAACATTTCTGGTATATGAAAAACATGTTTTTCAATGGCAAAAATCAATGAATATTGTAAATGCACAAACAGTAATATCTCCACATTGCACGGTGCAATTCTGAAATTTTTAGCTTTTTCCTGTTAATCCTAGCATGATAAAGAAGATTCAAAGAGAGTGAGATGCCAGCTCCTTTCATTCAGTCAGTAGCTTCAAACATTTCTGGACGTTTTTCAATGGCAAAAATCAATGAATATTGTAAATGCACAAACAGTAATATCTCCACATTGCACGGTGCAATTCTGAAATTTTTTGCTTTTTCCTGCTAATCCTAGCATGATAAAGAAGATTCAAAGAGAGTGAGATGCCAGCTCCTTTCATTCAGTCAGTAGCTTCAAACATTTCTGGTATATGAAAAACATGTTTTTCAATGGCAAAAATCAATGAATATTGTAAATGCACAAACAGTAATATCTCCACATTGCACGGTGCAATTCTGAAATTTTTTGCTTTTTCCTGCTAATCCTAGCATGATAAAGAAGATTCAAAGAGAGTGAGATGCCAGCTCCTTTCATTCAGTCAGTAGCTTCAAACATTTCTGGTATATGAAAAACGTTTTTCAATGGCAAAAATCAATGAATATTGTAAATGCACAAACAGTAATATCTCCACATTGCACGGTGCAATTCTGAAATTTTTAGCTTTTTCCTGTTAATCCTAGCATGATAAAGAAGATTCAAAGAGAGTGAGATGCCAGCTCCTTTCATTCAGTCAGTAGCTTCAAACATTTCTGGTATATGAAAAACATGTTTTTCAATGGCAAAAATCAATGAATATTGTAAATGCACAAACAGTAATATCTCCACATTGCACGGTGCAATTCTGAAATTTTTAGCTTTTTCCTGTTAATCCTAGCATGATAAAGAAGATTCAAAGAGAGTGAGATGCCAGCTCCTTTCATTCAGTCAGTAGCTTCAAACATTTCTGGTATATGAAAAACATGTTTTTCAATGGCAAAAATCAATGAATATTGTAAATGCACAAACAGTAATATCTCCACATTGCAAGGTGCAATTCTGAAATTTTTTGCTTTTTCCTGCTAATCCTAGCATGATAAAGAAGATTCAAAGAGAGTGAGATGCCAGCTCCTTTCATTCAGTCAGTAGCTTCAAACATTTCTGGTATATGAAAAACATGTTTTTCAATGGCAAAAATCAATGAATATTGTAAATGCACAAACAGTAATATCTCCACATTGCACGGTGCAATTCTGTAATTTTTTGCTTTTTCCTGCTAATCCTAGCATGATAAAGAAGATTCAAAGAGAGTGAGATGCCAGCTCCTTTCATTCAGTCAGTAGCTTCAAACATTTCTGGACGTTTTTCAATGGCAAAAATCAATGAATATTGTAAATGCACAAACAGTAATATCTCCACATTGCAAGGTGCAATTCTGAAATTTTTTGCTTTTTCCTGCTAATCCTAGCATGATAAAGAAGATTCAAAGAGAGTGAGATGCCAGCTCCTTTCATTCAGTCAGTAGCTTCAAACATTTCTGGTATATGAAAAACATGTTTTTCAATGGCAAAAATCAATGAATATTGTAAATGCACAAACAGTAATATCTCCACATTGCACGGTGCAATTCTGAAATTTTTAGCTTTTTCCTGCTAATCCTAGCATGATAAAGAAGATTCAAAGAGAGTGAGATGCCAGCTCCTTTCATTCAGTCAGTAGCTTCAAACATTTCTGGTATATGAAAAACATGTTTTTCAATGGCAAAAATCAATGAATATTGTAAATGCACAAACAGTAATATCTCCACATTGCACGGTGCAATTCTGAAATTTTTAGCTTTTTCCTGTTAATCCTAGCATGATAAAGAAGATTCAAAGAGAGTGAGATGCCAGCTCCTTTCATTCAGTCAGTAGCTTCAAACATTTCTGGACGTTTTTCAATGGCAAAAATCAATGAATATTGTAAATGCACAAACAGTAATATCTCCACATTGCACGGTGCAATTCTGAAATTTTTTGCTTTTTCCTGCTAATCCTAGCATGATAAAGAAGATTCAAAGAGAGTGAGATGCCAGCTCCTTTCATTCAGTCAGTAGCTTCAAACATTTCTGGTATATGAAAAACATGTTTTTCAATGGCAAAAATCAATGAATATTGTAAATGCACAAACAGTAATATCTCCACATTGCACGGTGCAATTCTGAAATTTTTTGCTTTTTCCTGCTAATCCTAGCATGATAAAGAAGATTCAAAGAGAGTGAGATGCCAGCTCCTTTCATTCAGTCAGTAGCTTCAAACATTTCTGGTATATGAAAAACATGTTTTTCAATGGCAAAAATCAATGAATATTGTAAATGCACAAACAGTAATATCTCCACATTGCACGGTGCAATTCTGAAATTTTTAGCTTTTTCCTGTTAATCCTAGCATGATAAAGAAGATTCAAAGAGAGTGAGATGCCAGCTCCTTTCATTCAGTCAGTAGCTTCAAACATTTCTGGTATATGAAAAACATGTTTTTCAATGGCAAAAATCAATGAATATTGTAAATGCACAAACAGTAATATCTCCACATTGCACGGTGCAATTCTGAAATTTTTAGCTTTTTCCTGTTAATCCTAGCATGATAAAGAAGATTCAAAGAGAGTGAGATGCCAGCTCCTTTCATTCAGTCAGTAGCTTCAAACATTTCTGGACGTTTTTCAATGGCAAAAATCAATGAATATTGTAAATGCACAAACAGTAATATCTCCACATTGCACGGTGCAATTCTGAAATTTTTAGCTTTTTCCTGTTAATCCTAGCATGATAAAGAAGATTCAAAGAGAGTGAGATGCCAGCTCCTTTCATTCAGTCAGTAGCTTCAAACATTTCTGGTATATGAAAAACATGTTTTTCAATGGCAAAAATCAATGAATATTGTAAATGCACAAACAGTAATATCTCCACATTGCAAGGTGCAATTCTGAAATTTTTAGCTTTTTCCTGTTAATCCTAGCATGATAAAGAAGATTCAAAGAGAGTGAGATGCCAGCTCCTTTCATTCAGTCAGTAGCTTCAAACATTTCTGGTATATGAAAAACATGTTTTTCAATGGCAAAAAACAATGAATATTGTAAATGCACAAACAGTAATATCTCCACATTGCACGGTGCAATTCTGAAATTTTTAGCTTTTTCCTGTTAATCCTAGCATGATAAAGAAGATTCAAAGAGAGTGAGATGCCAGCTCCTTTCATTCAGTCAGTAGCTTCAAACATTTCTGGTATATGAAAAACATGTTTTTCAATGGCAAAAATCAATGAATATTGTAAATGCACAAACAGTAATATCTCCACATTGCAAGGTGCAATTCTGAAATTTTTAGCTTTTTCCTGTTAATCCTAGCATGATAAAGAAGATTCAAAGAGAGTGAGATGCCAGCTCCTTTCATTCAGTCAGTAGCTTCAAACATTTCTGGTATATGAAAAACATGTTTTTCAATGGCAAAAATCAATGAATATTGTAAATGCACAAACAGTAATATCTCCACATTGCACGGTGCAATTCTGAAATTTTTTGCTTTTTCCTGTTAATCCTAGCATGATAAAGAAGATTCAAAGAGAGTGAGATGCCAGCTCCTTTCATTCAGTCAGTAGCTTCAAACATTTCTGGTATATGAAAAACATGTTTTTCAATGGCAAAAATCAATGAATATTGTAAATGCACAAACAGTAATATCTCCACATTGCACGGTGCAATTCTGAAATTTTTTGCTTTTTCCTGCTAATCCTAGCATGATAAAGAAGATTCAAAGAGAGTGAGATGCCAGCTCCTTTCATTCAGTCAGTAGCTTCAAACATTTCTGGTATATGAAAAACATGTTTTTCAATGGCAAAAATCAATGAATATTGTAAATGCACAAACAGTAATATCTCCACATTGCACGGTGCAATTCTGAAATTTTTTGCTTTTTCCTGCTAATCCTAGCATGATAAAGAAGATTCAAAGAGAGTGAGATGCCAGCTCCTTTCATTCAGTCAGTAGCTTCAAACATTTCTGGACGTTTTTCAATGGCAAAAATCAATGAATATTGTAAATGCACAAACAGTAATATCTCCACATTGCAAGGTGCAATTCTGAAATTTTTTGCTTTTTCCTGCTAATCCTAGCATGATAAAGAAGATTCAAAGAGAGTGAGATGCCAGCTCCTTTCATTCAGTCAGTAGCTTCAAACATTTCTGGACGTTTTTCAATGGCAAAAATCAATGAATATTGTAAATGCACAAACAGTAATATCTCCACATTGCACGGTGCAATTCTGAAATTTTTAGCTTTTTCCTGCTAATCCTAGCATGATAAAGAAGATTCAAAGAGAGTGAGATGCCAGCTCCTTTCATTCAGTCAGTAGCTTCAAACATTTCTGGTATATGAAAAACATGTTTTTCAATGGCAAAAATCAATGAATATTGTAAATGCACAAACAGTAATATCTCCACATTGCAAGGTGCAATTCTGAAATTTTTTGCTTTTTCCTGTTAATCCTAGCATGATAAAGAAGATTCAAAGAGAGTGAGATGCCAGCTCCTTTCATTCAGTCAGTAGCTTCAAACATTTCTGGTATATGAAAAACATGTTTTTCAATGGCAAAAATCAATGAATATTGTAAATGCACAAACAGTAATATCTCCACATTGCACGGTGCAATTCTGAAATTTTTAGCTTTTTCCTGCTAATCCTAGCATGATAAAGAAGATTCAAAGAGAGTGAGATGCCAGCTCCTTTCATTCAGTCAGTAGCTTCAAACATTTCTTGTATATGAAAAACATGTTTTTCAATGGCAAAAATCAATGAATATTGTAAATGCACAAACAGTAATATCTCCACATTGCACGGTGCAATTCTGAAATTTTTAGCTTTTTCCTGTTAATCCTAGCATGATAAAGAAGATTCAAAGAGAGTGAGATGCCAGCTCCTTTCATTCAGTCAGTAGCTTCAAACATTTCTGGTATATGAAAAACATGTTTTTCAATGGCAAAAATCAATGAATATTGTAAATGCACAAACAGTAATATCTCCACATTGCACGGTGCAATTCTGAAATTTTTAGCTTTTTCCTGCTAATCCTAGCATGATAAAGAAGATTCAAAGAGAGTGAGATGCCAGCTCCTTTCATTCAGTCAGTAGCTTCAAACATTTCTGGTATATGAAAAACATGTTTTTCAATGGCAAAAATCAATGAATATTGTAAATGCACAAACAGTAATATCTCCACATTGCACGGTGCAATTCTGAAATTTTTTGCTTTTTCCTGCTAATCCTAGCATGATAAAGAAGATTCAAAGAGAGTGAGATGCCAGCTCCTTTCATTCAGTCAGTAGCTTCAAACATTTCTGGTATATGAAAAACATGTTTTTCAATGGCAAAAATCAATGAATATTGTAAATGCACAAACAGTAATATCTCCACATTGCACGGTGCAATTCTGAAATTTTTTGCTTTTTCCTGTTAATCCTAGCATGATAAAGAAGATTCAAAGAGAGTGAGATGCCAGCTCCTTTCATTCAGTCAGTAGCTTCAAACATTTCTGGTATATGAAAAACATGTTTTTCAATGGCAAAAATCAATGAATATTGTAAATGCACAAACAGTAATATCTCCACATTGCACGGTGCAATTCTGAAATTTTTTGCTTTTTCCTGCTAATCCTAGCATGATAAAGAAGATTCAAAGAGAGTGAGATGCCAGCTCCTTTCATTCAGTCAGTAGCTTCAAACATTTCTGGTATATGAAAAACATGTTTTTCAATGGCAAAAATCAATGAATATTGTAAATGCACAAACAGTAATATCTCCACATTGCACGGTGCAATTCTGAAATTTTTTGCTTTTTCCTGCTAATCCTAGCATGATAAAGAAGATTCAAAGAGAGTGAGATGCCAGCTCCTTTCATTCAGTCAGTAGCTTCAAACATTTCTGGTATATGAAAAACATGTTTTTCAATGGCAAAAATCAATGAATATTGTAAATGCACAAACAGTAATATCTCCACATTGCAAGGTGCAATTCTGAAATTTTTAGCTTTTTCCTGTTAATCCTAGCATGATAAAGAAGATTCAAAGAGAGTGAGATGTCAGCTCCTTTCATTCAGTCAGTAGCTTCAAACATTTCTGGTATATGAAAAACATGTTTTTCAATGGCAAAAATCAATGAATATTGTAAATGCACAAACAGTAATATCTCCACATTGCACGGTGCAATTCTGAAATTTTTAGCTTTTTCCTGTTAATCCTAGCATGATAAAGAAGATTCAAAGAGAGTGAGATGCCAGCTCCTTTCATTCAGTCAGTAGCTTCAAACATTTCTGGACGTTTTTCAATGGCAAAAATCAATGAATATTGTAAATGCACAAACAGTAATATCTCCACATTGCACGGTGCAATTCTGAAATTTTTAGCTTTTTCCTGCTAATCCTAGCATGATAAAGAAGATTCAAAGAGAGTGAGATGCCAGCTCCTTTCATTCAGTCAGTAGCTTCAAACATTTCTGGACGTTTTTCAATGGCAAAAATCAATGAATATTGTAAATGCACAAACAGTAATATCTCCACATTGCAAGGTGCAATTCTGAAATTTTTTGCTTTTTCCTGCTAATCCTAGCATGATAAAGAAGATTCAAAGAGAGTGAGATGCCAGCTCCTTTCATTCAGTCAGTAGCTTCAAACATTTCTGGTATATGAAAAACATGTTTTTCAATGGCAAAAATCAATGAATATTGTAAATGCACAAACAGTAACATCTCCACATTGCAAGGTGCAATTCTGAAATTTTTGGCTTTTTCCTGCTAATCCTAGCATGATAAAGAAGATACAAAGAGATTGAGATGCCAGCTCCTTTCATTCAGTCAGTAGCTTCAAACATTTCTGGTATATGAAAAACATGTTTTTCAATGGCAAAAATCAATGAATATTGTAAATGCACAAACAGTAATATCTCCACATTGCAAGGTGCAATTCTGAAATTTTTTGCTTTTTCCTGCTAATCCTAGCATGTTAAAGAAGATTCAAAGAGAGTGAGATGCCAGCTCCTTTCATTCAGTCAGTAGCTTCAAACATTTCTGGTATATGAAAAACATGTTTTTCAATGGCAAAAATCAATGAATATTGTAAATGCACAAACAGTAATATCTCCACATTGCACGGTGCAATTCTGAAATTTTTAGCTTTTTCCTGTTAATCCTAGCATGATAAAGAAGATTCAAAGAGAGTGAGATGCCAGCTCCTTTCATTCAGTCAGTAGCTTCAAACATTTCTGGTATATGAAAAACATGTTTTTCAATGGCAAAAATCAATGAATATTGTAAATGCACAAACAGTAATATCTCCACATTGCACGGTGCAATTCTGAAATTTTTAGCTTTTTCCTGTTAATCCTAGCATGATAAAGAAGATTCAAAGAGAGTGAGATGCCAGCTCCTTTCATTCAGTCAGTAGCTTCAAACATTTCTGGTATATGAAAAACATGTTTTTCAATGGCAAAAATCAATGAATATTGTAAATGCACAAACAGTAATATCTCCACATTGCAAGGTGCAATTCTGAAATTTTTAGCTTTTTCCTGTTAATCCTAGCATGATAAAGAAGATTCAAAGAGAGTGAGATGCCAGCTCCTTTCATTCAGTCAGTAGCTTCAAACATTTCTGGTATATGAAAAACATGTTTTTCAATGGCAAAAATCAATGAATATTGTAAATGCACAAACAGTAATATCTCCACATTGCACGGTGCAATTCTGAAATTTTTAGCTTTTTCCTGTTAATCCTAGCATGATAAAGAAGATTCAAAGAGAGTGAGATGCCAGCTCCTTTCATTCAGTCAGTAGCTTCAAACATTTCTGGACGTTTTTCAATGGCAAAAATCAATGAATATTGTAAATGCACAAACAGTAATATCTCCACATTGCACGGTGCAATTCTGAAATTTTTTGCTTTTTCCTGTTAATCCTAGCATGATAAAGAAGATTCAAAGAGAGTGAGATGCCAGCTCCTTTCATTCAGTCAGTAGCTTCAAACATTTCTGGTATATGAAAAACATGTTTTTCAATGGCAAAAATCAATGAATATTGTAAATGCACAAACAGTAATATCTCCACATTGCACGGTGCAATTCTGAAATTTTTAGCTTTTTCCTGCTAATCCTAGCATGATAAAGAAGATTCAAAGAGAGTGAGATGCCAGCTCCTTTCATTCAGTCAGTAGCTTCAAACATTTCTGGTATATGAAAAACATGTTTTTCAATGGCAAAAATCAATGAATATTGTAAATGCACAAACAGTAATATCTCCACATTGCACGGTGCAATTCTGAAATTTTTAGCTTTTTCCTGTTAATCCTAGCATGATAAAGAAGATTCAAAGAGAGTGAGATGCCAGCTCCTTTCATTCAGTCAGTAGCTTCAAACATTTCTGGACGTTTTTCAATGGCAAAAATCAATGAATATTGTAAATGCACAAACAGTAATATCTCCACATTGCACGGTGCAATTCTGAAATTTTTTGCTTTTTCCTGCTAATCCTAGCATGATAAAGAAGATTCAAAGAGAGTGAGATGCCAGCTCCTTTCATTCAGTCAGTAGCTTCAAACATTTCTGGTATATGAAAAACATGTTTTTCAATGGCAAAAATCAATGAATATTGTAAATGCACAAACAGTAATATCTCCACATTGCAAGGTGCAATTCTGAAATTTTTTGCTTTTTCCTGCTAATCCTAGCATGATAAAGAAGATTCAAAGAGAGTGAGATGCCAGCTCCTTTCATTCAGTCAGTAGCTTCAAACATTTCTGGTATATGAAAAACATGTTTTTCAATGGCAAAAATCAATGAATATTGTAAATGCACAAACAGTAATATCTCCACATTGCACGGTGCAATTCTGAAATTTTTTGCTTTTTCCTGCTAATCCTAGCATGATAAAGAAGATTCAAAGAGAGTGAGATGCCAGCTCCTTTCATTCAGTCAGTAGCTTCAAACATTTCTGGTATATGAAAAACATGTTTTTCAATGGCAAAAATCAATGAATATTGTAAATGCACAAACAGTAATATCTCCACATTGCACGGTGCAATTCTGAAATTTTTAGCTTTTTCCTGTTAATCCTAGCATGATAAAGAAGATTCAAAGAGAGTGAGATGCCAGCTCCTTTCATTCAGTCAGTAGCTTCAAACATTTCTGGTATATGAAAAACATGTTTTTCAATGGCAAAAATCAATGAATATTGTAAATGCACAAACAGTAATATCTCCACATTGCACGGTGCAATTCTGAAATTTTTAGCTTTTTCCTGCTAATCCTAGCATGATAAAGAAGATTCAAAGAGAGTGAGATGCCAGCTCCTTTCATTCAGTCAGTAGCTTCAAACATTTCTGGTATATGAAAAACATGTTTTTCAATGGCAAAAATCAATGAATATTGTAAATGCACAAACAGTAATATCTCCACATTGCACGGTGCAATTCTGAAATTTTTTGCTTTTTCCTGCTAATCCTAGCATGATAAAGAAGATTCAAAGAGAGTGAGATGCCAGCTCCTTTCATTCAGTCAGTAGCTTCAAACATTTCTGGTATATGAAAAACATGTTTTTCAATGGCAAAAATCAATGAATATTGTAAATGCACAAACAGTAATATCTCCACATTGCAAGGTGCAATTCTGAAATTTTTAGCTTTTTCCTGTTAATCCTAGCATGATAAAGAAGATTCAAAGAGAGTGAGATGCCAGCTCCTTTCATTCAGTCAGTAGCTTCAAACATTTCTGGACGTTTTTCAATGGCAAAAATCAATGAATATTGTAAATGCACAAACAATAATATCTCCACATTGCATGGTGCAATTCTGAAATTTTTAGCTTTTTCCTGTTAATCCTAGCATGATAAAGAAGATTCAAAGAGAGTGAGATGCCAGCTCCTTTCATTCAGTCAGTAGCTTCAAACATTTCTGGTATATGAAAAACATGTTTTTCAATGGCAAAAATCAATGAATATTGTAAATGCACAAACAGTAATATCTCCACATTGCACGGTGCAATTCTGAAATTTTTAGCTTTTTCCTGTTAATCCTAGCATGATAAAGAAGATTCAAAGAGAGTGAGATGCCAGCTCCTTTCATTCAGTCAGTAGCTTCAAACATTTCTGGTATATGAAAAACATGTTTTTCAATGGCAAAAATCAATGAATATTGTAAATGCACAAACAGTAATATCTCCACATTGCACGGTGCAATTCTGAAATTTTTTGCTTTTTCCTGCTAATCCTAGCATGATAAAGAAGATTCAAAGAGAGTGAGATGCCAGCTCCTTTCATTCAGTCAGTAGCTTCAAACATTTCTGGTATATGAAAAACATGTTTTTCAATGGCAAAAATCAATGAATATTGTAAATGCACAAACAGTAATATCTCCACATTGCACGGTGCAATTCTGAAATTTTTAGCTTTTTCCTGTTAATCCTAGCATGATAAAGAAGATTCAAAGAGAGTGAGATGCCAGCTCCTTTCATTCAGTCAGTAGCTTCAAACATTTCTGGTATATGAAAAACATGTTTTTCAATGGCAAAAATCAATGAATATTGTAAATGCACAAACAGTAATATCTCCACATTGCACGGTGCAATTCTGAAATTTTTTGCTTTTTCCTGCTAATCCTAGCATGATAAAGAAGATTCAAAGAGAGTGAGATGCCAGCTCCTTTCATTCAGTCAGTAGCTTCAAACATTTCTGGTATATGAAAAACATGTTTTTCAATGGCAAAAATCAATGAATATTGTAAATGCACAAAGAGTAATATCTCCACATTGCAAGGTGCAATTCTGAAATTTTTAGCTTTTTCCTGTTAATCCTAGCATGATAAAGAAGATTCAAAGAGAGTGAGATGCCAGCTCCTTTCATTCAGTCAGTAGCTTCAAACATTTCTGGTATATGAAAAACATGTTTTTCAATGGCAAAAATCAATGAATATTGTAAATGCACAAACAGTAATATCTCCACATTGCACGGTGCAATTCTGAAATTTTTAGCTTTTTCCTGTTAATCCTAGCATGATAAAGAAGATTCAAAGAGAGTGAGATGCCAGCTCCTTTCATTCAGTCAGTAGCTTCAAACATTTCTGGTATATGAAAAACATGTTTTTCAATGGCAAAAAACAATGAATATTGTAAATGCACAGTAATATCTCCACATTGCACGGTGCAATTCTGAAATTTTTTGCTTTTTCCTGCTAATCCTAGCATGATAAAGAAGATTCAAAGAGAGTGAGATGCCAGCTCCTTTCATTCAGTCAGTAGCTTCAAACATTTCTGGTATATGAAAAACATGTTTTTCAATGGCAAAAATCAATGAATATTGTAAATGCACAAACAGTAATATCTCCACATTGCACGGTGCAATTCTGAAATTTTTAGCTTTTTCCTGTTAATCCTAGCATGATAAAGAAGATTCAAAGAGAGTGAGATGCCAGCTCCTTTCATTCAGTCAGTAGCTTCAAACATTTCTGGTATATGAAAAACATGTTTTTCAATGGCAAAAATCAATGAATATTGTAAATGCACAAACAGTAATATCTCCACATTGCACGGTGCAATTCTGAAATTTTTAGCTTTTTCCTGTTAATCCTAGCATGATAAAGAAGATTCAAAGAGAGTGAGATGCCAGCTCCTTTCATTCAGTCAGTAGCTTCAAACATTTCTGGACGTTTTTCAATGGCAAAAATCAATGAATATTGTAAATGCACAAACAGTAATATCTCCACATTGCAAGGTGCAATTCTGAAATTTTTTGCTTTTTCCTGCTAATCCTAGCATGATAAAGAAGATTCAAAGAGAGTGAGATGCCAGCTCCTTTCATTCAGTCAGTAGCTTCAAACATTTCTGGTATATGAAAAACATGTTTTTCAATGGCAAAAATCAATGAATATTGTAAATGCACAAACAGTAATATCTCCACATTGCAAGGTGCAATTCTGAAATTTTTAGCTTTTTCCTGCTAATCCTAGCATGATAAAGAAGATTCAAAGAGAGTGAGATGCCAGCTCCTTTCATTCAGTCAGTAGCTTCAAACATTTCTGGTATATGAAAAACATGTTTTTCAATGGCAAAAATCAATGAATATTGTAAATGCACAAACAGTAATATCTCCACATTGCACGGTGCAATTCTGAAATTTTTAGCTTTTTCCTGTTAATCCTAGCATGATAAAGAAGATTCAAAGAGAGTGAGATGCCAGCTCCTTTCATTCAGTCAGTAGCTTCAAACATTTCTGGTATATGAAAAACATGTTTTTCAATGGCAAAAATCAATGAATATTGTAAATGCACAAACAGTAATATCTCCACATTGCAAGGTGCAATTCTGAAATTTTTAGCTTTTTCCTGCTAATCCTAGCATGATAAAGAAGATTCAAAGAGAGTGAGATGCCAGCTCCTTTCATTCAGTCAGTAGCTTCAAACATTTCTGGTATATGAAAAACATGTTTTTCAATGGCAAAAATCAATGAATATTGTAAATGCACAAACAGTAATATCTCCACATTGCACGGTGCAATTCTGAAATTTTTAGCTTTTTCCTGCTAATCCTAGCATGATAAAGAAGATTCAAAGAGAGTGAGATGCCAGCTCCTTTCATTCAGTCAGTAGCTTCAAACATTTCTGGTATATGAAAAACATGTTTTTCAATGGCAAAAATCAATGAATATTGTAAATGCACAAACAGTAATATCTCCACATTGCACGGTGCAATTCTGAAATTTTTTGCTTTTTCCTGCTAATCCTAGCATGATAAAGAAGATTCAAAGAGAGTGAGATGCCAGCTCCTTTCATTCAGTCAGTAGCTTCAAACATTTCTGGTATATGAAAAACATGTTTTTCAATGGCAAAAATCAATGAATATTGTAAATGCACAAACAGTAATATCTCCACATTGCACGGTGCAATTCTGAAATTTTTAGCTTTTTCCTGCTAATCCTAGCATGATAAAGAAGATTCAAAGAGAGTGAGATGCCAGCTCCTTTCATTCAGTCAGTAGCTTCAAACATTTCTGGTATATGAAAAACATGTTTTTCAATGGCAAAAATCAATGAATATTGTAAATGCACAAACAGTAATATCTCCACATTGCACGGTGCAATTCTGAAATTTTTTGCTTTTTCCTGCTAATCCTAGCATGATAAAGAAGATTCAAAGAGAGTGAGATGCCAGCTCCTTTCATTCAGTCAGTAGCTTCAAACATTTCTGGTATATGAAAAACATGTTTTTCAATGGCAAACATCAATGAATATTGTAAATGCACAAACAGTAATATCTCCACATTGCAAGGTGCAATTCTGAAATTTTTAGCTTTTTCCTGTTAATCCTAGCATGATAAAGAAGATTCAAAGAGAGTGAGATGCCAGCTCCTTTCATTCAGTCAGTAGCTTCAAACATTTCTGGACGTTTTTCAATGGCAAAAATCAATGAATATTGTAAATGCACAAACAGTAATATCTCCACATTGCACGGTGCAATTCTGAAATTTTTTGCTTTTTCCTGCTAATCCTAGCATGATAAAGAAGATTCAAAGAGAGTGAGATGCCAGCTCCTTTCATTCAGTCAGTAGCTTCAAACATTTCTGGTATATGAAAAACATGTTTTTCAATGGCAAAAATCAATGAATATTGTAAATGTACAAACAGTAATATCTCCACATTGCACGGTGCAATTCTGAAATTTTTAGCTTTTTCCTGTTAATCCTAGCATGATAATGAAGATTCAAAGAGAGTGAGATGCCAGCTCCTTTCATTCAGTCAGTAGCTTCAAACATTTCTGGTATATGAAAAACATGTTTTTCAATGGCAAAAATCAATGAATATTGTAAATGCACAAACAGTAATATCTCCACATTGCACGGTGCAATTCTGAAATTTTTTGCTTTTTCCTGCTAATCCTAGCATGATAAAGAAGATTCAAAGAGAGTGAGATGCCAGCTCCTTTCATTCAGTCAGTAGCTTCAAACATTTCTGGTATATGAAAAACATGTTTTTCAATGGCAAAAATCAATGAATATTGTAAATGCACAAACAGTAATATCTCCACATTGCACGGTGCAATTCTGAAATTTTTAGCTTTTTCCTGTTAATCCTAGCATGATAAAGAAGATTCAAAGAGAGTGAGATGCCAGCTCCTTTCATTCAGTCAGTAGCTTCAAACATTTCTGGTATATGAAAAACATGTTTTTCAATGGCAAAAATCAATGAATATTGTAAATGCACAAACAGTAATATCTCCACATTGCACGGTGCAATTCTGAAATTTTTTGCTTTTTCCTGCTAATCCTAGCATGATAAAGAAGATTCAAAGAGAGTGAGATGCCAGCTCCTTTCATTCAGTCAGTAGCTTCAAACATTTCTGGACGTTTTTCAATGGCAAAAATCAATGAATATTGTAAATGCACAAACAGTAATATCTCCACATTGCACGGTGCAATTCTGAAATTTTTTGCTTTTTCCTGCTAATCCTAGCATGATAAAGAAGATTAAAAGAGAGTGAGATGCCAGCTCCTTTCATTCAGTCAGTAGCTTCAAACATTTCTGGTATATGAAAAACATGTTTTTCAATGGCAAAAATCAATGAATATTGTAAATGCACAAACAGTAATATCTCCACATTGCAAGGTGCAATTCTGAAATTTTTAGCTTTTTCCTGTTAATCCTAGCATGATAAAGAAGATTCAAAGAGAGTGAGATGCCAGCTCCTTTCATTCAGTCAGTAGCTTCAAACATTTCTGGTATATGAAAAACATGTTTTTCAATGGCAAAAATCAATGAATATTGTAAATGCACAAACAGTAATATCTCCACATTGCACGGTGCAATTCTGAAATTTTTAGCTTTTTCCTGTTAATCCTAGCATGATAAAGAAGATTCAAAGAGAGTGAGATGCCAGCTCCTTTCATTCAGTCAGTAGCTTCAAACATTTCTGGTATATGAAAAACATGTTTTTCAATGGCAAAAATCAATGAATATTGTAAATGCACAAACAGTAATATCTCCACATTGCACGGTGCAATTCTGAAATTTTTAGCTTTTTCCTGCTAATCCTAGCATGATAAAGAAGATTCAAAGAGAGTGAGATGCCAGCTCCTTTCATTCAGTCAGTAGCTTCAAACATTTCTGGTATATGAAAAACATGTTTTTCAATGGCAAAAATCAATGAATATTGTAAATGCACAAACAGTAATATCTCCACATTGCACGGTGCAATTCTGAAATTTTTTGCTTTTTCCTGCTAATCCTAGCATGATAAAGAAGATTCAAAGAGAGTGAGATGCCAGCTCCTTTCATTCAGTCAGTAGCTTCAAACATTTCTGGTATATGAAAAACATGTTTTTCAATGGCAAAAATCAATGAATATTGTAAATGCACAAACAGTAATATCTCCACATTGCAAGGTGCAATTCTGAAATTTTTAGCTTTTTCCTGTTAATCCTAGCATGATAAAGAAGATTCAAAGAGAGTGAGATGCCAGCTCCTTTCATTCAGTCAGTAGCTTCAAACATTTCTGGACGTTTTTCAATGGCAAAAATCAATGAATATTGTAAATGCACAAACAGTAATATCTCCACATTGCACGGTGCAATTCTGAAATTTTTAGCTTTTTCCTGTTAATCCTAGCATGATAAAGAAGATTCAAAGAGAGTGAGATGCCAGCTCCTTTCATTCAGTCAGTAGCTTCAAACATTTCTGGTATATGAAAAACATGTTTTTCAATGGCAAAAATCAATGAATATTGTAAATGCACAAACAGTAATATCTCCACATTGCAAGGTGCAATTCTGAAATTTTTTGCTTTTTCCTGCTAATCCTAGCATGATAAAGAAGATTCAAAGAGAGTGAGATGCCAGCTCCTTTCATTCAGTCAGTAGCTTCAAACATTTCTGGTATATGAAAAACATGTTTTTCAATGGCAAAAATCAATGAATATTGTAAATGCACAAACAGTAATATCTCCACATTGCACGGTGCAATTCTGAAATTTTTAGCTTTTTCCTGTTAATCCTAGCATGATAAAGAAGATTCAAAGAGAGTGAGATGCCAGCTCCTTTCATTCAGTCAGTAGCTTCAAACATTTCTGGTATATGAAAAACATGTTTTTCAATGGCAAAAATCAATGAATATTGTAAATGCACAAACAGTAATATCTCCACATTGCACGGTGCAATTCTGAAATTTTTAGCTTTTTCCTGCTAATCCTAGCATGATAAAGAAGATTCAAAGAGAGTGAGATGCCAGCTCCTTTCATTCAGTCAGTAGCTTCAAACATTTCTGGTATATGAAAAACATGTTTTTCAATGGCAAAAATCAATGAATATTGTAAATGCACAAACAGTAATATCTCCACATTGCACGGTGCAATTCTGAAATTTTTAGCTTTTTCCTGTTAATCCTAGCATGATAAAGAAGATTCAAAGAGAGTGAGATGCCAGCTCCTTTCATTCAGTCAGTAGCTTCAAACATTTCTGGTATATGAAAAACATGTTTTTCAATGGCAAAAATCAATGAATATTGTAAATGCACAAACAGTAATATCTCCACATTGCACGGTGCAATTCTGAAATTTTTTGCTTTTTCCTGTTAATCCTAGCATGATAAAGAAGATTCAAAGAGAGTGAGATGCCAGCTCCTTTCATTCAGTCAGTAGCTTCAAACATTTCTGGACGTTTTTCAATGGCAAAAATCAATGAATATTGTAAATGCACAAACAGTAATATCTCCACATTGCACGGTGCAATTCTGAAATTTTTAGCTTTTTCCTGTTAATCCTAGCATGATAAAGAAGATTCAAAGAGAGTGAGATGCCAGCTCCTTTCATTCAGTCAGTAGCTTCAAACATTTCTGGTATATGAAAAACATGTTTTTCAATGGCAAAAATCAATGAATATTGTAAATGCACAAACAGTAATATCTCCACATTGCACGGTGCAATTCTGAAATTTTTTGCTTTTTCCTGTTAATCCTAGCATGATAAAGAAGATTCAAAGAGAGTGAGATGCCAGCTCCTTTCATTCAGTCAGTAGCTTCAAACATTTCTGGTATATGAAAAACATGTTTTTCAATGGCAAAAATCAATGAATATTGTAAATGCACAAACAGTAATATCTCCACATTGCACGGTGCAATTCTGAAATTTTTAGCTTTTTCCTGTTAATCCTAGCATGATAAAGAAGATTCAAAGAGAGTGAGATGCCAGCTCCTTTCATTCAGTCAGTAGCTTCAAACATTTCTGGACGTTTTTCAATGGCAAAAATCAATGAATATTGTAAATGCACAAACAGTAATATCTCCACATTGCAAGGTGCAATTCTGAAATTTTTAGCTTTTTCCTGTTAATCCTAGCATGATAAAGAAGATTCAAAGAGAGTGAGATGCCAGCTCCTTTCATTCAGTCAGTAGCTTCAAACATTTCTGGACGTTTTTCAATGGCAAAAATCAATGAATATTGTAAATGCACAAACAGTAATATCTCCACATTGCACGGTGCAATTCTGAAATTTTTTGCTTTTTCCTGCTAATCCTAGCATGATAAAGAAGATTCAAAGAGAGTGAGATGCCAGCTCCTTTCATTCAGTCAGTAGCTTCAAACATTTCTGGTATATGAAAAACATGTTTTTCAATGGCAAAAATCAATGAATATTGTAAATGCACAAATAGTAATATCTCCACATTGCAAGGTGCAATTCTGAAATTTTTTGCTTTTTCCTGCTAATCCTAGCATGATAAAGAAGATTCAAAGAGAGTGAGATGCCAGCTCCTTTCATTCAGTCAGTAGCTTCAAACATTTCTGGTATATGAAAAACATGTTTTTCAATGGCAAAAATCAATGAATATTGTAAATGCACAAACAGTAATATCTCCACATTGCACGGTGCAATTCTGAAATTTTTTGCTTTTTCCTGCTAATCCTAGCATGATAAAGAAGATTCAAAGAGAGTGAGATGCCAGCTCCTTTCATTCAGTCAGTAGCTTCAAACATTTCTGGTATATGAAAAACATGTTTTTCAATGGCAAAAATCAATGAATATTGTAAATGCACAAACAGTAATATCTCCACATTGCACGGTGCAATTCTGAAATTTTTAGCTTTTTCCTGTTAATCCTAGCATGATAAAGAAGATTCAAAGAGAGTGAGATGCCAGCTCCTTTCATTCAGTCAGTAGCTTCAAACATTTCTGGACGTTTTTCAATGGCAAAAATCAATGAATATTGTAAATGCACAAACAGTAATATCTCCACATTGCAAGGTGCAATTCTGAAATTTTTAGCTTTTTCCTGTTAATCCTAGCATGATAAAGAAGATTCAAAGAGAGTGAGATGCCAGCTCCTTTCATTCAGTCAGTAGCTTCAAACATTTCTGGACGTTTTTCAATGGCAAAAATCAATGAATATTGTAAATGCACAAACAGTAATATCTCCACATTGCACGGTGCAATTCTGAAATTTTTTGCTTTTTCCTGCTAATCCTAGCATGATAAAGAAGATTCAAAGAGAGTGAGATGCCAGCTCCTTTCATTCAGTCAGTAGCTTCAAACATTTCTGGTATATGAAAAACATGTTTTTCAATGGCAAAAATCAATGAATATTGTAAATGCACAAACAGTAATATCTCCACATTGCACGGTGCAATTCTGAAATTTTTAGCTTTTTCCTGTTAATCCTAGCATGATAAAGAAGATTCAAAGAGAGTGAGATGCCAGCTCCTTTCATTCAGTCAGTAGTTTCAAACATTTCTGGTATATGAAAAACATGTTTTTCAATGGCAAAAATCAATGAATATTGTAAATGCACAAACAGTAATATCTCCACATTGCACGGTGCAATTCTGAAATTTTTTGCTTTTTCCTGCTAATCCTAGCATGATAAAGAAGATTCAAAGAGAGTGAGATGCCAGCTCCTTTCATTCAGTCAGTAGCTTCAAACATTTCTGGTATATGAAAAACATGTTTTTCAATGGCAAAAATCAATGAATATTGTAAATGCACAAACAGTAATATCTCCACATTGCACGGTGCAATTCTGAAATTTTTAGCTTTTTCCTGTTAATCCTAGCATGATAAAGAAGATTCAAAGAGAGTGAGATGCCAGCTCCTTTCATTCAGTCAGTAGCTTCAAACATTTCTGGACGTTTTTCAATGGCAAAAATCAATGAATATTGTAAATGCACAAACAGTAATATCTCCACATTGCACGGTGCAATTCTGAAATTTTTAGCTTTTTCCTGTTAATCCTAGCATGATAAAGAAGATTCAAAGAGAGTGAGATGCCAGCTCCTTTCATTCAGTCAGTAGCTTCAAACATTTCTGGTATATGAAAAACATGTTTTTCAATGGCAAAAATCAATGAATATTGTAAATGCACAAACAGTAATATCTCCACATTGCAAGGTGCAATTCTGAAATTTTTTGCTTTTTCCTGCTAATCCTAGCATGATAAAGAAGATTCAAAGAGAGTGAGATGCCAGCTCCTTTCATTCAGTCAGTAGCTTCAAACATTTCTGGTATATGAAAAACATGTTTTTCAATGGCAAAAATCAATGAATATTGTAAATGCACAAACAGTAATATCTCCACATTGCACGGTGCAATTCTGAAATTTTTTGCTTTTTCCTGCTAATCCTAGCATGATAAAGAAGATTCAAAGAGAGTGAGATGCCAGCTCCTTTCATTCAGTCAGTAGCTTCAAACATTTCTGGTATATGAAAAACATGTTTTTCAATGGCAAAAATCAATGAATATTGTAAATGCACAAACAGTAATATCTCCACATTGCACGGTGCAATTCTGAAATTTTTAGCTTTTTCCTGTTAATCCTAGCATGATAAAGAAGATTCAAAGAGAGTGAGATGCCAGCTCCTTTCATTCAGTCAGTAGCTTCAAACATTTCTGGTATATGAAAAACATGTTTTTCAATGGCAAAAATCAATGAATATTGTAAATGCACAAACAGTAATATCTCCACATTGCACGGTGCAATTCTGAAATTTTTAGCTTTTTCCTGCTAATCCTAGCATGATAAAGAAGATTCAAAGAGAGTGAGATGCCAGCTCCTTTCATTCAGTCAGTAGCTTCAAACATTTCTGGTATATGAAAAACATGTTTTTCAATGGCAAAAATCAATGAATATTGTAAATGCACAAACAGTAATATCTCCACATTGCACGGTGCAATTCTGAAATTTTTTGCTTTTTCCTGCTAATCCTAGCATGATAAAGAAGATTCAAAGAGAGTGAGATGCCAGCTCCTTTCATTCAGTCAGTAGCTTCAAACATTTCTGGTATATGAAAAACATGTTTTTCAATGGCAAAAATCAATGAATATTGTAAATGCACAAACAGTAATATCTCCACATTGCACGGTGCAATTCTGAAATTTTTAGCTTTTTCCTGTTAATCCTAGCATGATAAAGAAGATTCAAAGAGAGTGAGATGCCAGCTCCTTTCATTCAGTCAGTAGCTTCAAACATTTCTGGACGTTTTTCAATGGCAAAAATCAATGAATATTGTAAATGCACAAACAGTAATATCTCCACATTGCACGGTGCAATTCTGAAATTTTTAGCTTTTTCCTGTTAATCCTAGCATGATAAAGAAGATTCAAAGAGAGTGAGATGCCAGCTCCTTTCATTCAGTCAGTAGCTTCAAACATTTCTGGTATATGAAAAACATGTTTTTCAATGGCAAAAATCAATGAATATTGTAAATGCACAAACAGTAATATCTCCACATTGCACGGTGCAATTCTGAAATTTTTAGCTTTTTCCTGTTAATCCTAGCATGATAAAGAAGATTCATAGAGAGTGAGATGCATTCAGTCAGTAGCTTCAAACATTTCTGGTATATGAAAAACATGTTTTTCAATGGCAAAAATCAATGAATATTGTAAATGCACAAACAGTAATATCTCCACATTGCACGGTGCAATTCTGAAATTTTTTGCTTTTTCCTGCTAATCCTAGCATGATAAAGAAGATTCAAAGAGAGTGAGATGCCAGCTCCTTTCATTCAGTCAGTAGCTTCAAACATTTCTGGTATATGAAAAACATGTTTTTCAATGGCAAAAATCAATGAATATTGTAAATGCACAAACAGTAATATCTCCACATTGCACGGTGCAATTCTGAAATTTTTAGCTTTTTCCTGTTAATCCTAGCATGATAAAGAAGATTCAAAGAGAGTGAGATGCCAGCTCCTTTCATTCAGTCAGTAGCTTCAAACATTTCTGGTATATGAAAAACATGTTTTTCAATGGCAAAAATCAATGAATATTGTAAATGCACAAACAGTAATATCTCCACATTGCACGGTGCAATTCTGAAATTTTTTGCTTTTTCCTGCTAATCCTAGCATGATAAAGAAGATTCAAAGAGAGTGAGATGCCAGCTCCTTTCATTCAGTCAGTAGCTTCAAACATTTCTGGTATATGAAAAACATGTTTTTCAATGGCAAAAATCAATGAATATTGTAAATGCACAAACAGTAATATCTCCACATTGCAAGGTGCAATTCTGAAATTTTTAGCTTTTTCCTGTTAATCCTAGCATGATAAAGAAGATTCAAAGAGAGTGAGATGCCAGCTCCTTTCATTCAGTCAGTAGCTTCAAACATTTCTGGTATATGAAAAACATGTTTTTCAATGGCAAAAATCAATGAATATTGTAAATGCACAAACAGTAATATCTCCACATTGCACGGTGCAATTCTGAAATTTTTAGCTTTTTCCTGTTAATCCTAGCATGATAAAGAAGATTCAAAGAGAGTGAGATGCCAGCTCCTTTCATTCAGTCAGTAGCTTCAAACATTTCTGGTATATGAAAAACATGTTTTTCAATGGCAAAAATCAATGAATATTGTAAATGCACAAACAGTAATATCTCCACATTGCACGGTGCAATTCTGAAATTTTTTGCTTTTTCCTGCTAATCCTAGCATGATAAAGAAGATTCAAAGAGAGTGAGATGCCAGCTCCTTTCATTCAGTCAGTAGCTTCAAACATTTCTGGTATATGAAAAACATGTTTTTCAATGGCAAAAATCAATGAATATTGTAAATGCACAAACAGTAATATCTCCACATTGCACGGTGCAATTCTGAAATTTTTAGCTTTTTCCTGTTAATCCTAGCATGATAAAGAAGATTCAAAGAGAGTGAGATGCCAGCTCCTTTCATTCAGTCAGTAGCTTCAAACATTTCTGGTATATGAAAAACATGTTTTTCAATGGCAAAAATCAATGAATATTGTAAATGCACAAACAGTAATATCTCCACATTGCACGGTGCAATTCTGAAATTTTTAGCTTTTTCCTGTTAATCCTAGCATGATAAAGAAGATTCAAAGAGAGTGAGATGCCAGCTCCTTTCATTCAGTCAGTAGCTTCAAACATTTCTGGACGTTTTTCAATGGCAAAAATCAATGAATATTGTAAATGCACAAACAGTAATATCTCCACATTGCAAGGTGCAATTCTGAAATTTTTTGCTTTTTCCTGCTAATCCTAGCATGATAAAGAAGATTCAAAGAGAGTGAGATGCCAGCTCCTTTCATTCAGTCAGTAGCTTCAAACATTTCTGGTATATGAAAAACATGTTTTTCAATGGCAAAAATCAATGAATATTGTAAATGCACAAACAGTAATATCTCCACATTGCAAGGTGCAATTCTGAAATTTTTAGCTTTTTCCTGCTAATCCTAGCATGATAAAGAAGATTCAAAGAGAGTGAGATGCCAGCTCCTTTCATTCAGTCAGTAGCTTCAAACATTTCTGGTATATGAAAAACATGTTTTTCAATGGCAAAAATCAATGAATATTGTAAATGCACAAACAGTAATATCTCCACATTGCACGGTGCAATTCTGAAATTTTTAGCTTTTTCCTGTTAATCCTAGCATGATAAAGAAGATTCAAAGAGAGTGAGATGCCAGCTCCTTTCATTCAGTCAGTAGCTTCAAACATTTCTGGTATATGAAAAACATGTTTTTCAATGGCAAAAATCAATGAATATTGTAAATGCACAAACAGTAATATCTCCACATTGCAAGGTGCAATTCTGAAATTTTTAGCTTTTTCCTGCTAATCCTAGCATGATAAAGAAGATTCAAAGAGAGTGAGATGCCAGCTCCTTTCATTCAGTCAGTAGCTTCAAACATTTCTGGTATATGAAAAACATGTTTTTCAATGGCAAAAATCAATGAATATTGTAAATGCACAAACAGTAATATCTCCACATTGCACGGTGCAATTCTGAAATTTTTAGCTTTTTCCTGCTAATCCTAGCATGATAAAGAAGATTCAAAGAGAGTGAGATGCCAGCTCCTTTCATTCAGTCAGTAGCTTCAAACATTTCTGGTATATGAAAAACATGTTTTTCAATGGCAAAAATCAATGAATATTGTAAATGCACAAACAGTAATATCTCCACATTGCAAGGTGCAATTCTGAAATTTTTTGCTTTTTCCTGCTAATCCTAGCATGATAAAGAAGATTCAAAGAGAGTGAGATGCCAGCTCCTTTCATTCAGTCAGTAGCTTCAAACATTTCTGGTATATGAAAAACATGTTTTTCAATGGCAAAAATCAATGAATATTGTAAATGCACAAACAGTAATATCTCCACATTGCACGGTGCAATTCTGAAATTTTTTGCTTTTTCCTGCTAATCCTAGCATGATAAAGAAGATTCAAAGAGAGTGAGATGCCAGCTCCTTTCATTCAGTCAGTAGCTTCAAACATTTCTGGACGTTTTTCAATGGCAAAAATCAATGAATATTGTAAATGCACAAACAGTAATATCTCCACATTGCACGGTGCAATTCTGAAATTTTTTGCTTTTTCCTGCTAATCCTAGCATGATAAAGAAGATTCAAAGAGAGTGAGATGCCAGCTCCTTTCATTCAGTCAGTAGCTTCAAACATTTCTGGTATATGAAAAACATGTTTTTCAATGGCAAAAATCAATGAATATTGTAAATGCACAAACAGTAATATCTCCACATTGCAAGGTGCAATTCTGAAATTTTTAGCTTTTTCCTGTTAATCCTAGCATGATAAAGAAGATTCAAAGAGAGTGAGATGCCAGCTCCTTTCATTCAGTCAGTAGCTTCAAACATTTCTGGTATATGAAAAACATGTTTTTCAATGGCAAAAATCAATGAATATTGTAAATGCACAAACAGTAATATCTCCACATTGCACGGTGCAATTCTGAAATTTTTAGCTTTTTCCTGTTAATCCTAGCATGATAAAGAAGATTCAAAGAGAGTGAGATGCCAGCTCCTTTCATTCAGTCAGTAGCTTCAAACATTTCTGGTATATGAAAAACATGTTTTTCAATGGCAAAAATCAATGAATATTGTAAATGCACAAACAGTGATATCTCCACATTGCACGGTGCAATTCTGAAATTTTTTGCTTTTTCCTGCTAATCCTAGCATGATAAAGAAGATTCAAAGAGAGTGAGATGCCAGCTCCTTTCATTCAGTCAGTAGCTTCAAACATTTCTGGTATATGAAAAACCTGTTTTTCAATGGCAAAAATCAATGAATATTGTAAATGCACAAACAGTAATATCTCCACATTGCACGGTGCAATTCTGAAATTTTTTGCTTTTTCCTGTTAATCCTAGCATGATAAAGAAGATTCAAAGAGAGTGAGATGCCAGCTCCTTTCATTCAGTCAGTAGCTTCAAACATTTCTGGTATATGAAAAACATGTTTTTCAATGGCAAAAATCAATGAATATTGTAAATGCACAAACAGTAATATCTCCACATTGCAAGGTGCAATTCTGAAATTTTTTGCTTTTTCCTGCTAATCCTAGCATGATAAAGAAGATTCAAAGAGAGTGAGATGCCAGCTCCTTTCATTCAGTCAGTAGCTTCAAACATTTCTGGACGTTTTTCAATGGCAAAAATCAATGAATATTGTAAATGCACAAACAGTAACATCTCCACATTGCACGGTGCAATTCTGAAATTTTTAGCTTTTTCCTGTTAATCCTAGCATGATAAAGAAGATTCAGAGAGTGAGATGCCAGCTCCTTTCATTCAGTCAGTAGCTTCAAACATTTCTGGTATATGAAAAACGTTTTTCAATGGCAAAAATCAATGAATATTGTAAATGCACAAACAGTAATATCTCCACATTGCACGGTGCAATTCTGAAATTTTTTGCTTTTTCCTGTTAATCCTAGCATGATAAAGAAGATTCAAAGAGAGTGAGATGCCAGCTCCTTTCATTCAGTCAGTAGCTTCAAACATTTCTGGTATATGAAAAACATGTTTTTCAATGGCAAAAATCAATGAATATTGTAAATGCACAAACAGTAATATCTCCACATTGCAAGGTGCAATTCTGAAATTTTTAGCTTTTTCCTGTTAATCCTAGCATGATAAAGAAGATTCAAAGAGAGTGAGATGCCAGCTCCTTTCATTCAGTCAGTAGCTTCAAACATTTCTGGTATATGAAAAACATGTTTTTCAATGGCAAAAATCAATGAATATTGTAAATGCACAAACAGTAATATCTCCACATTGCACGGTGCAATTCTGAAATTTTTAGCTTTTTCCTGTTAATCCTAGCATGATAAAGAAGATTCAAAGAGAGTGAGATGCCAGCTCCTTTCATTCAGTCAGTAGCTTCAAACATTTCTGGTATATGAAAAACATGTTTTTCAATGGCAAAAATCAATGAATATTGTAAATGCACAAACAGTGATATCTCCACATTGCACGGTGCAATTCTGAAATTTTTTGCTTTTTCCTGCTAATCCTAGCATGATAAAGAAGATTCAAAGAGAGTGAGATGCCAGCTCCTTTCATTCAGTCAGTAGCTTCAAACATTTCTGGTATATGAAAAACATGTTTTTCAATGGCAAAAATCAATGAATATTGTAAATGCACAAACAGTAATATCTCCACATTGCACGGTGCAATTCTGAAATTTTTTGCTTTTTCCTGTTAATCCTAGCATGATAAAGAAGATTCAAAGAGAGTGAGATGCCAGCTCCTTTCATTCAGTCAGTAGCTTCAAACATTTCTGGTATATGAAAAACATGTTTTTCAATGGCAAAAATCAATGAATATTGTAAATGCACAAACAGTAATATCTCCACATTGCAAGGTGCAATTCTGAAATTTTTTGCTTTTTCCTGCTAATCCTAGCATGATAAAGAAGATTCAAAGAGAGTGAGATGCCAGCTCCTTTCATTCAGTCAGTAGCTTCAAACATTTCTGGACGTTTTTCAATGGCAAAAATCAATGAATATTGTAAATGCACAAACAGTAACATCTCCACATTGCACGGTGCAATTCTGAAATTTTTAGCTTTTTCCTGTTAATCCTAGCATGATAAAGAAGATTCAGAGAGTGAGATGCCAGCTCCTTTCATTCAGTCAGTAGCTTCAAACATTTCTGGTATATGAAAAACGTTTTTCAATGGCAAAAATCAATGAATATTGTAAATGCACAAACAGTAATATCTCCACATTGCAAGGTGCAATTCTGAAATTTTTTGCTTTTTCCTGCTAATCCTAGCATGATAAAGAAGATTCAAAGAGAGTGAGATGCCAGCTCCTTTCATTCAGTCAGTAGCTTCAAACATTTCTGGACGTTTTTCAATGGCAAAAATCAATGAATATTGTAAATGCACAAACAGTAACATCTCCACATTGCACGGTGCAATTCTGAAATTTTTAGCTTTTTCCTGTTAATCCTAGCATGATAAAGAAGATTCAGAGAGTGAGATGCCAGCTCCTTTCATTCAGTCAGTAGCTTCAAACATTTCTGGTATATGAAAAACGTTTTTCAATGGCAAAAATCAATGAATATTGTAAATGCACAAACAGTAATATCTCCACATTGCACGGTGCAATTCTGAAATTTTTTGCTTTTTCCTGTTAATCCTAGCATGATAAAGAAGATTCAAAGAGAGTGAGATGCCAGCTCCTTTCATTCAGTCAGTAGCTTCAAACATTTCTGGTATATGAAAAACATGTTTTTCAATGGCAAAAATCAATGAATATTGTAAATGCACAAACAGTAATATCTCCACATTGCAAGGTGCAATTCTGAAATTTTTAGCTTTTTCCTGTTAATCCTAGCATGATAAAGAAGATTCAAAGAGAGTGAGATGCCAGCTCCTTTCATTCAGTCAGTAGCTTCAAACATTTCTGGTATATGAAAAACATGTTTTTCAATGGCAAAAATCAATGAATATTGTAAATGCACAAACAGTAATATCTCCACATTGCACGGTGCAATTCTGAAATTTTTAGCTTTTTCCTGTTAATCCTAGCATGATAAAGAAGATTCAAAGAGAGTGAGATGCCAGCTCCTTTCATTCAGTCAGTAGCTTCAAACATTTCTGGTATATGAAAAACATGTTTTTCAATGGCAAAAATCAATGAATATTGTAAATGCACAAACAGTGATATCTCCACATTGCACGGTGCAATTCTGAAATTTTTTGCTTTTTCCTGCTAATCCTAGCATGATAAAGAAGATTCAAAGAGAGTGAGATGCCAGCTCCTTTCATTCAGTCAGTAGCTTCAAACATTTCTGGTATATGAAAAACATGTTTTTCAATGGCAAAAATCAATGAATATTGTAAATGCACAAACAGTAATATCTCCACATTGCACGGTGCAATTCTGAAATTTTTTGCTTTTTCCTGTTAATCCTAGCATGATAAAGAAGATTCAAAGAGAGTGAGATGCCAGCTCCTTTCATTCAGTCAGTAGCTTCAAACATTTCTGGTATATGAAAAACATGTTTTTCAATGGCAAAAATCAATGAATATTGTAAATGCACAAACAGTAATATCTCCACATTGCAAGGTGCAATTCTGAAATTTTTTGCTTTTTCCTGCTAATCCTAGCATGATAAAGAAGATTCAAAGAGAGTGAGATGCCAGCTCCTTTCATTCAGTCAGTAGCTTCAAACATTTCTGGACGTTTTTCAATGGCAAAAATCAATGAATATTGTAAATGCACAAACAGTAACATCTCCACATTGCACGGTGCAATTCTGAAATTTTTAGCTTTTTCCTGTTAATCCTAGCATGATAAAGAAGATTCAGAGAGTGAGATGCCAGCTCCTTTCATTCAGTCAGTAGCTTCAAACATTTCTGGTATATGAAAAACGTTTTTCAATGGCAAAAATCAATGAATATTGTAAATGCACAAACAGTAATATCTCCACATTGCACGGTGCAATTCTGAAATTTTTTGCTTTTTCCTGTTAATCCTAGCATGATAAAGAAGATTCAAAGAGAGTGAGATGCCAGCTCCTTTCATTCAGTCAGTAGCTTCAAACATTTCTGGTATATGAAAAACATGTTTTTCAATGGCAAAAATCAATGAATATTGTAAATGCACAAACAGTAATATCTCCACATTGCAAGGTGCAATTCTGAAATTTTTAGCTTTTTCCTGTTAATCCTAGCATGATAAAGAAGATTCAAAGAGAGTGAGATGCCAGCTCCTTTCATTCAGTCAGTAGCTTCAAACATTTCTGGTATATGAAAAACATGTTTTTCAATGGCAAAAATCAATGAATATTGTAAATGCACAAACAGTAATATCTCCACATTGCACGGTGCAATTCTGAAATTTTTAGCTTTTTCCTGTTAATCCTAGCATGATAAAGAAGATTCAAAGAGAGTGAGATGCCAGCTCCTTTCATTCAGTCAGTAGCTTCAAACATTTCTGGTATATGAAAAACATGTTTTTCAATGGCAAAAATCAATGAATATTGTAAATGCACAAACAGTGATATCTCCACATTGCACGGTGCAATTCTGAAATTTTTTGCTTTTTCCTGCTAATCCTAGCATGATAAAGAAGATTCAAAGAGAGTGAGATGCCAGCTCCTTTCATTCAGTCAGTAGCTTCAAACATTTCTGGTATATGAAAAACATGTTTTTCAATGGCAAAAATCAATGAATATTGTAAATGCACAAACAGTAATATCTCCACATTGCACGGTGCAATTCTGAAATTTTTTGCTTTTTCCTGTTAATCCTAGCATGATAAAGAAGATTCAAAGAGAGTGAGATGCCAGCTCCTTTCATTCAGTCAGTAGCTTCAAACATTTCTGGTATATGAAAAACATGTTTTTCAATGGCAAAAATCAATGAATATTGTAAATGCACAAACAGTAATATCTCCACATTGCAAGGTGCAATTCTGAAATTTTTTGCTTTTTCCTGCTAATCCTAGCATGATAAAGAAGATTCAAAGAGAGTGAGATGCCAGCTCCTTTCATTCAGTCAGTAGCTTCAAACATTTCTGGACGTTTTTCAATGGCAAAAATCAATGAATATTGTAAATGCACAAACAGTAACATCTCCACATTGCACGGTGCAATTCTGAAATTTTTAGCTTTTTCCTGTTAATCCTAGCATGATAAAGAAGATTCAGAGAGTGAGATGCCAGCTCCTTTCATTCAGTCAGTAGCTTCAAACATTTCTGGTATATGAAAAACGTTTTTCAATGGCAAAAATCAATGAATATTGTAAATGCACAAACAGTAATATCTCCACATTGCACGGTGCAATTCTGAAATTTTTTGCTTTTTCCTGTTAATCCTAGCATGATAAAGAAGATTCAAAGAGAGTGAGATGCCAGCTCCTTTCATTCAGTCAGTAGCTTCAAACATTTCTGGTATATGAAAAACATGTTTTTCAATGGCAAAAATCAATGAATATTGTAAATGCACAAACAGTAATATCTCCACATTGCACGGTGCAATTCTGAAATTTTTTGCTTTTTCCTGCTAATCCTAGCATGATAAAGAAGATTCAAAGAGAGTGAGATGCCAGCTCCTTTCATTCAGTCAGTAGCTTCAAACATTTCTGGTATATGAAAAACATGTTTTTCAATGGCAAAAATCAATGAATATTGTAAATGCACAAACAGTAATATCTCCACATTGCAAGGTGCAATTCTGAAATTTTTAGCTTTTTCCTGTTAATCCTAGCATGATAAAGAAGATTCAAAGAGAGTGAGATGCCAGCTCCTTTCATTCAGTCAGTAGCTTCAAACATTTCTGGTATATGAAAAACATGTTTTTCAATGGCAAAAATCAATGAATATTGTAAATGCACAAACAGTAATATCTCCACATTGCACGGTGCAATTCTGAAATTTTTAGCTTTTTCCTGTTAATCCTAGCATGATAAAGAAGATTCAAAGAGAGTGAGATGCCAGCTCCTTTCATTCAGTCAGTAGCTTCAAACATTTCTGGTATATGAAAAACATGTTTTTCAATGGCAAAAATCAATGAATATTGTAAATGCACAAACAGTGATATCTCCACATTGCACGGTGCAATTCTGAAATTTTTTGCTTTTTCCTGCTAATCCTAGCATGATAAAGAAGATTCAAAGAGAGTGAGATGCCAGCTCCTTTCATTCAGTCAGTAGCTTCAAACATTTCTGGTATATGAAAAACATGTTTTTCAATGGCAAAAATCAATGAATATTGTAAATGCACAAACAGTAATATCTCCACATTGCACGGTGCAATTCTGAAATTTTTTGCTTTTTCCTGTTAATCCTAGCATGATAAAGAAGATTCAAAGAGAGTGAGATGCCAGCTCCTTTCATTCAGTCAGTAGCTTCAAACATTTCTGGTATATGAAAAACATGTTTTTCAATGGCAAAAATCAATGAATATTGTAAATGCACAAACAGTAATATCTCCACATTGCAAGGTGCAATTCTGAAATTTTTTGCTTTTTCCTGCTAATCCTAGCATGATAAAGAAGATTCAAAGAGAGTGAGATGCCAGCTCCTTTCATTCAGTCAGTAGCTTCAAACATTTCTGGACGTTTTTCAATGGCAAAAATCAATGAATATTGTAAATGCACAAACAGTAACATCTCCACATTGCACGGTGCAATTCTGAAATTTTTAGCTTTTTCCTGTTAATCCTAGCATGATAAAGCAGATTCAGAGAGTGAGATGCCAGCTCCTTTCATTCAGTCAGTAGCTTCAAACATTTCTGGTATATGAAAAACGTTTTTCAATGGCAAAAATCAATGAATATTGTAAATGCACAAACAGTAATATCTCCACATTGCACGGTGCAATTCTGAAATTTTTTGCTTTTTCCTGTTAATCCTAGCATGATAAAGAAGATTCAAAGAGAGTGAGATGCCAGCTCCTTTCATTCAGTCAGTAGCTTCAAACATTTCTGGTATATGAAAAACATGTTTTTCAATGGCAAAAATCAATGAATATTGTAAATGCACAAACAGTAATATCTCCACATTGCACGGTGCAATTCTGAAATTTTTTGCTTTTTCCTGCTAATCCTAGCATGATAAAGAAGATTCAAAGAGAGTGAGATGCAAGCTCCTTTCATTCAGTCAGTAGCTTCAATCATTTCTGGTATATGAAAAACATGTTTTTCAATGGCAAAAATCAATGAATATTGTAAATGCACAAACAGTAATATCTCCACATTGCACGGTGCAATTCTGAAATTTTTAGCTTTTTCCTGTTAATCCTAGCATGATAAAGAAGATTCAAAGAGAGTGAGATGCCAGCTACTTTCATTCAGTCAGTAGCTTCAAACATTTCTGGTATATGAAAAACATGTTTTTCAATGGCAAAAATCAATGAATATTGTAAATGCACAAACAGTAATATCTCCACATTGCACGGTGCAATTCTGAAATTTTTTGCTTTTTCCTGCTAATCCTAGCATGATAAAGAAGATTCAAAGAGAGTGAGATGCCAGCTCCTTTCATTCAGTCAGTAGCTTCAAACATTTCTGGTATATGAAAAACATGTTTTTCAATGGCAAAAATCAATGAATATTGTAAATGCACAAACAGTAATATCTCCACATTGCAAGGTGCAATTCTGAAATTTTTAGCTTTTTCCTGTTAATCCTAGCATGATAAAGAAGATTCAAAGAGAGTGAGATGCCAGCTCCTTTCATTCAGTCAGTAGCTTCAAACATTTCTGGTATATGAAAAACATGTTTTTCAATGGCAAAAATCAATGAATATTGTAAATGCACAAACAGTAATATCTCCACATTGCACGGTGCAATTCTGAAATTTTTTGCTTTTTCCTGCTAATCCTAGCATGATAAAGAAGATTCAAAGAGAGTGAGATGCCAGCTCCTTTCATTCAGTCAGTAGCTTCAAACATTTCTGGACGTTTTTCAATGGCAAAAATCAATGAATATTGTAAATGCACAAACAGTAATATCTCCACATTGCACGGTGCAATTCTGAAATTTTTAGCTTTTTCCTGTTAATCCTAGCATGATAAAGAAGATTCAAAGAGAGTGAGATGCCAGCTCCTTTCATTCAGTCAGTAGCTTCAAACATTTCTGGTATATGAAAAACATGTTTTTCAATGGCAAAAATCAATGAATATTGTAAATGCACAAACAGTAATATCTCCACATTGCACGTTGCAATTCTGAAATTTGTAGCTTTTTCCTGCTAATCCTAGCATGATAAAGAAGATTCAAAGAGAGTGAGATGCCAGCTCCTTTCATTCAGTCAGTAGCTTCAAACATTTCTGGTATATGAAAAACATGTTTTTCAATGGCAAAAATCATTGAATATTGTAAATGCACAAACAGTAATATCTCCACATTGCACGGTGCAATTCTGAAATTTTTAGCTTTTTCCTGCTAATCCTAGCATGATAAAGAAGATTCAAAGAGAGTGAGATGCCAGCTCCTTTCATTCAGTCAGTAGCTTCAAACATTTCTGGTATATGAAAAACATGTTTTTCAATGGCAAAAATCAATGAATATTGTAAATGCACAAACAGTAATATCTCCACATTGCACTGTGCAATTCTGAAATTTTTAGCTTTTTCCTGTTAATCCTAGCATGATAAAGAAGATTCAAAGAGAGTGAGATGCCAGCTCCTTTCATTCAGTCAGTAGCTTCAAACATTTCTGGACGTTTTTCAATGGCAAAAATCAATGAATATTGTAAATGCACAAACAGTAATATCTCCACATTGCACGGTGCAATTCTGAAATTTTTTGCTTTTCCTGTTAATCCTAGCATGATAAAGAAGATTCAAAGAGAGTGAGATGCCAGCTCCTTTCATTCAGTCAGTAGCTTCAAACATTTCTGGTATATGAAAAACATGTTTTTCAATGGCAAAAATCAATGAATATTGTAAATGCACAAACAGTAATATCTCCACATTGCACGGTGCAATTCTGAAATTTTTAGCTTTTTCCTGTTAATCCTAGCATGATAAAAAAGATTCAAAGAGAGTGAGATGCCAGCTCCTTTCATTCAGTCAGTAGCTTCAAACATTTCTGGTATATGAAAAACATGTTTTTCAATGGCAAAAATCAATGAATATTGTAAATGCACAAACAGTAATATCTCCACATTGCAAGGTGCAATTCTGAAATTTTTTGCTTTTTCCTGTTAATCCTAGCATGATAAAGAAGATTCAAAGAGAGTGAGATGCCAGCTCCTTTCATTCAGTCAGTAGCTTCAAACATTTCTGGTATATGAAAAACATGTTTTTCAATGGCAAAAATCAATGAATATTGTAAATGCACAAACAATAATATCTCCACATTGCAAGGTGCAATTCTGAAATTTTTTGCTTTTTCCTGCTAATCCTAGCATGATAAAGAAGATTCAAAGAGAGTGAGATGCCAGCTCCTTTCATTCAGTCAGTAGCTTCAAACATTTCTGGACGTTTTTCAATGGCAAAAATCAATGAATATTGTAAATGCACAAACAGTAATATCTCCACATTGCAAGGTGCAATTCTGAAATTTTTTGCTTTTTCCTGTTAATCCTAGCATGATAAAGAAGATTCAAAGAGAGTGAGATGCCAGCTCCTTTCATTCAGTCAGTAGCTTCAAACATTTCTGGTATATGAAAAACATGTTTTTCAATGGCAAAAATCAATGAATATTGTAAATGCACAAACAGAAATATCTCCACATTGCAAGGTGCAATTCTGAAATTTTTAGCTTTTTCCTGCTAATCCTAGCATGATAAAGAAGATTCAAAGAGAGTGAGATGCCAGCTCCTTTCATTCAGTCAGTAGCTTCAAACATTTCTGGTATATGAAAAACATGTTTTTCAATGGCAAAAATCAATGAATATTGTAAATGCACAAACAGTAATATCTCCACATTGCACGGTGCAATTCTGAAATTTTTAGCTTTTTCCTGCTAATCCTAGCATGATAAAGAAGATTCAAAGAGAGTGAGATGCCAGCTCCTTTCATTCAGTCAGTAGCTTCAAACATTTCTGGTATATGAAAAACATGTTTTTCAATGGCAAAAATCAATGAATATTGTAAATGCACAAACAGTAATATCTCCACATTGCACGGTGCAATTCTGAATTTTTTTGCTTTTTCCTGCTAATCCTAGCATGATAAAGAAGATTCAAAGAGAGTGAGATGCCAGCTCCTTTCATTCAGTCAGTAGCTTCAAACATTTCTGGTATATGAAAAACATGTTTTTCAATGGCAAAAATCAATGAATATTGTAAATGCACAAACAGTAATATCTCCACATTGCACGGTGCAATTCTGAAATTTTTTGCTTTTTCCTGCTAATCCTAGCATGATAAAGAAGATTCAAAGAGAGTGAGATGCCAGCTCCTTTCATTCAGTCAGTAGCTTCAAACATTTCTGGTATATGAAAAACATGTTTTTCAATGGCAAAAATCAATGAATATTGTAAATGCACAAACAGTAATATCTCCACATTGCACGGTGCAATTCTGAAATTTTTAGCTTTTTCCTGTTAATCCTAGCATGATAAAGATTCAAAGAGAGTGAGATGCCAGCTCCTTTCATTCAGTCAGTAGCTTCAAACATTTCTGGACGTTTTTCAATGGCAAAAATCAATGAATATTGTAAATGCACAAACAGTAATATCTCCACATTGCACGGTGCAATTCTGAAATTTTTAGCTTTTTCCTGTTAATCCTAGCATGATAAAGAAGATTCAAAGAGAGTGAGATGCCAGCTCCTTTCATTCAGTCAGTAGCTTCAAACATTTCTGGTATATGAAAAACATGTTTTTCAATGGCAAAAATCAATGAATATTGTAAATGCACAAACAGTAATATCTCCACATTGCACGGTGCAATTCTGAAATTTTTAGCTTTTTCCTGTTAATCCTAGCATGATAAAGAAGATTCAAAGAGAGTGAGATGCCAGCTCCTTTCATTCAGTCAGTAGCTTCAAACATTTCTGGTATATGAAAAACATGTTTTTCAATGGCAAAAATCAATGAATATTGTAAATGCACAAACAGTAATATCTCCACATTGCAAGGTGCAATTCTGAAATTTTTAGCTTTTTCCTGTTAATCCTAGCATGATAAAGAAGATTCAAAGAGAGTGAGATGCCAGCTCCTTTCATTCAGTCAGTAGCTTCAAACATTTCTGGACGTTTTTCAATGGCAAAAATCAATGAATATTGTAAATGCACAAACAGTAATATCTCCACATTGCACGGTGCAATTCTGAAATTTTTAGCTTTTTCCTGTTAATCCTAGCATGATAAAGAAGATTCAAAGAGAGTGAGATGCCAGCTCCTTTCATTCAGTCAGTAGCTTCAAACATTTCTGGTATATGAAAAACATGTTTTTCAATGGCAAAAATCAATGAATATTGTAAATGCACAAACAGTAATATCTCCACATTGCACGGTGCAATTCTGAAATTTTTAGCTTTTTCCTGTTAATCCTAGCATGATAAAGAAGATTCAAAGAGAGTGAGATGCCAGCTCCTTTCATTCAGTCAGTAGCTTCAAACATTTCTGGTATATGAAAAACATGTTTTTCAATGGCAAAAATCAATGAATATTGTAAATGCACAAACAGTAATATCTCCACATTGCACGGTGCAATTCTGAAATTTTTAGCTTTTTCCTGTTAATCCTAGCATGATAAAGAAGATTCAAAGAGAGTGAGATGCCAGCTCCTTTCATTCAGTCAGTAGCTTCAAACATTTCTGGACGTTTTTCAATGGCAAAAATCAATGAATATTGTAAATGCACAAACAGTAATATCTCCACATTGCACGGTGCAATTCTGAAATTTTTAGCTTTTTCCTGCTAATCCTAGCATGATAAAGAAGATTCAAAGAGAGTGAGATGCCAGCTCCTTTCATTCAGTCAGTAGCTTCAAACATTTCTGGTATATGAAAAACATGTTTTTCAATGGCAAAAATCAATGAATATTGTAAATGCACAAACAGTAATATCTCCACATTGCAAGGTGCAATTCTGAAATTTTTAGCTTTTTCCTGTTAATCCTAGCATGATAAAGAAGATTCAAAGAGAGTGAGATGCCAGCTCCTTTCATTCAGTCAGTAGCTTCAAACATTTCTGGTATATGAAAAACATGTTTTTCAATGGCAAAAATCAATGAATATTGTAAATGCACAAACAGTAATATCTCCACATTGCACGGTGCAATTCTGAAATTTTTTGCTTTTTCCTGCTAATCCTAGCATGATAAAGAAGATTCAAAGAGAGTGAGATGCCAGCTCCTTTCATTCAGTCAGTAGCTTCAAACATTTCTGGACGTTTTTCAATGGCAAAAATCAATGAATATTGTAAATGCACAAACAGTAATATCTCCACATTGCACGGTGCAATTCTGAAATTTTTAGCTTTTTCCTGTTAATCCTAGCATGATAAAGAAGATTCAAAGAGAGTGAGATGCCAGCTCCTTTCATTCAGTCAGTAGCTTCAAACATTTCTGGACGTTTTTCAATGGCAAAAATCAATGAATATTGTAAATGCACAAACAGTAATATCTCCACATTGCACGGTGCAATTCTGAAATTTTTAGCTTTTTCCTGCTAATCCTAGCATGATAAAGAAGATTCAAAGAGAGTGAGATGCCAGCTCCTTTCATTCAGTCAGTAGCTTCAAACATTTCTGGTATATGAAAAACATGTTTTTCAATGGCAAAAATCAATGAATATTGTAAATGCACAAACAGTAATATCTCCACATTGCAAGGTGCAATTCTGAAATTTTTAGCTTTTTCCTGTTAATCCTAGCATGATAAAGAAGATTCAAAGAGAGTTAAATGCCAGCTCCTTTCATTCAGTCAGTAGCTTCAAACATTTCTGGTATATGAAAAACATGTTTTTCAATGGCAAAAATCAATGAATATTGTAAATGCACAAACAGTAATATCTCCACATTGCACGGTGCAATTCTGAAATTTGTAGCTTTTTCCTGCTAATCCTAGCATGATAAAGAAGATTCAAAGAGAGTGAGATGCCAGCTCCTTTCATTCAGTCAGTAGCTTCAAACATTTCTGGTATATGAAAAACATGTTTTTCAATGGCAAAAATCAATGAATATTGTAAATGCACAAACAGTAATATCTCCACATTGCACGGTGCAATTCTGAAATTTTTAGCTTTTTCCTGCTAATCCTAGCATGATAAAGAAGATTCAAAGAGAGTGAGATGCCAGCTCCTTTCATTCAGTCAGTAGCTTCAAACATTTCTGGTATATGAAAAACATGTTTTTCAATGGCAAAAATCAATGAATATTGTAAATGCACAAACAGTAATATCTCCACATTGCACGGTGCAATTCTGAAATTTTTAGCTTTTTCCTGCTAATCCTAGCATGATAAAGAAGATTCAAAGAGAGTGAGATGCCAGCTCCTTTCATTAAGTCAGTAGCTTCAAACATTTCTGGTATATGAAAAACATGTTTTTCAATGGCAAAAATCAATGAATATTGTAAATGCACAAACAGTAATATCTCCACATTGCAAGGTGCAATTCTGAAATTTTTAGCTTTTTCCTGTTAATCCTAGCATGATAAAGAAGATTCAAAGAGAGTGAGATGCCAGCTCCTTTCATTCAGTCAGTAGCTTCAAACATTTCTGGTATATGAAAAACATGTTTTTCAATGGCAAAAATCAATGAATATTGTAAATGCACAAACAGTAATATCTCCACATTGCACGGTGCAATTCTGAAATTTTTTGCTTTTTCCTGCTAATCCTAGCATGATAAAGAAGATTCAAAGAGAGTGAGATGCCAGCTCCTTTCATTCAGTCAGTAGCTTCAAACATTTCTGGACGTTTTTCAATGGCAAAAATCAATGAATATTGTAAATGCACAAACAGTAATATCTCCACATTGCACGGTGCAATTCTGAAATTTTTAGCTTTTTCCTGTTAATCCTAGCATGATAAAGAAGATTCAAAGAGAGTGAGATGCCAGCTCCTTTCATTCAGTCAGTAGCTTCAAACATTTCTGGTATATGAAAAACATGTTTTTCAATGGCAAAAATCAATGAATATTGTAAATGCACAAACAGTAATATCTCCACATTGCACGGTGCAATTCTGAAATTTGTAGCTTTTTCCTGCTAATCCTAGCATGATAAAGAAGATTCAAAGAGAGTGAGATGCCAGCTCCTTTCATTCAGTCAGTAGCTTCAAACATTTCTGGTATATGACAAACATGTTTTTCAATGGCAAAAATCAATGAATATTGTAAATGCACAAACAGTAATATCTCCACATTGCACGCTGCAATTCTGAAATTTTTAGCTTTTTCCTGCTAATCCTAGCATGATAAAGAAGATTCAAAGAGAGTGAGATGCCAGCTCCTTTCATTCAGTCAGTAGCTTCAAACATTTCTGGTATATGAAAAACATGTTTTTCAATGGCAAAAATCAATGAATATTGTAAATGCACAAACAGTAATATCTCCACATTGCACGGTGCAATTCTGAAATTTTTAGCTTTTTCCTGTTAATTCTAGCATGATAAAGAAGATTCAAAGAGAGTGAGATGCCAGCTCCTTTCATTCAGTCAGTAGCTTCAAACATTTCTGGACGTTTTTCAATGGCAAAAATCAATGAATATTGTAAATGCACAAACAGTAATATCTCCACATTGCACGGTGCAATTCTGAAATTTTTTGCTTTTTCCTGTTAATCCTAGCATGATAAAGAAGATTCAAAGAGAGTGAGATGCCAGCTCCTTTCATTCAGTCAGTAGCTTCAAACATTTCTGGTATATGAAAAACATGTTTTTCAATGGCAAAAATCAATGAATATTGTAAATGCACAAACAGTAATATCTCCACATTGCATGGTGCAATTCTGAAATTTTTAGCTTTTTCCTGTTAATCCTAGCATGATAAAAAAGATTCAAAGAGAGTGAGATGCCAGCTCCTTTCATTCAGTCAGTAGCTTCAAATTTCTGGTATATGAAAAACATGTTTTTCAATGGCAAAAATCAATGAATATTGTAAATGCACAAACAGTAATATCTCCACATTGCAAGGTGCAATTCTGAAATTTTTTGCTTTTTCCTGTTAATCCTAGCATGATAAAGAAGATTCAAAGAGAGTGAGATGCCAGCTCCTTTCATTCAGTCAGTAGCTTCAAACATTTCTGGTATATGAAAAACATGTTTTTCAATGGCAAAAATCAATGAATATTGTAAATGCACAAACAGTAATATCTCCACATTGCAAGGTGCAATTCTGAAATTTTTTGCTTTTTCCTGCTAATCCTAGCATGATAAAGAAGATTCAAAGAGAGTGAGATGCCAGCTCCTTTCATTCAGTCAGTAGCTTCAAACATTTCTGGACGTTTTTCAATGGCAAAAATCAATGAATATTGTAAATGCACAAACAGTAATATCTCCACATTGCAAGGTGCAATTCTGAAATTTTTTGCTTTTTCCTGTTAATCCTAGCATGATAAAGAAGATTCAAAGAGAGTGAGATGCCAGCTCCTTTCATTCAGTCAGTAGCTTCAAACATTTCTGGTATATGAAAAACATGTTTTTCAATGGCAAAAATCAATGAATATTGTAAATGCACAAACAGAAATATCTCCACATTGCAAGGTGCAATTCTGAAATTTTTAGCTTTTTCCTGCTAATCCTAGCATGATAAAGAAGATTCAAAGAGAGTGAGATGCCAGCTCCTTTCATTCAGTCAGTAGCTTCAAACATTTCTGGTATATGAAAAACATGTTTTTCAATGGCAAAAATCAATGAATATTGTAAATGCACAAACAGTAATATCTCCACATTGCACGGTGCAATTCTGAAATTTTTTGCTTTTTCCTGCTAATCCTAGCATGATAAAGAAGATTCAAAGAGAGTGAGATGCCAGCTCCTTTCATTCAGTCAGTAGCTTCAAACATTTCTGGACGTTTTTCAATGGCAAAAATCAATGAATATTGTAAATGCACAAACAGTAATATCTCCACATTGCACGGTGCAATTCTGAAATTTTTAGCTTTTTCCTGTTAATCCTAGCATGATAAAGAAGATTCAAAGAGAGTGAGATGCCAGCTCCTTTCATTCAGTCAGTAGCTTCAAACATTTCTGGTATATGAAAAACATGTTTTTCAATGGCAAAAATCAATGAATATTGTAAATGCACAAACAGTAATATCTCCACATTGCACGGTGCAATTCTGAAATTTGTAGCTTTTTCCTGCTAATCCTAGCATGATAAAGAAGATTCAAAGAGAGTGAGATGCCAGCTCCTTTCATTCAGTCAGTAGCTTCAAACATTTCTGGTATATGAAAAACATGTTTTTCAATGGCAAAAATCAATGAATATTGTAAATGCACAAACAGTAATATCTCCACATTGCACGCTGCAATTCTGAAATTTTTAGCTTTTTCCTGCTAATCCTAGCATGATAAAGAAGATTCAAAGAGAGTGAGATGCCAGCTCCTTTCATTCAGTCAGTAGCTTCAAACATTTCTGGTATATGAAAAACATGTTTTTCAATGGCAAAAATCAATGAATATTGTAAATGCACAAACAGTAATATCTCCACATTGCACGGTGCAATTCTGAAATTTTTAGCTTTTTCCTGTTAATCCTAGCATGATAAAGAAGATTCAAAGAGAGTGAGATGCCAGCTCCTTTCATTCAGTCAGTAGCTTCAAACATTTCTGGACGTTTTTCAATGGCAAAAATCAATGAATATTGTAAATGCACAAACAGTAATATCTCCACATTGCACGGTGCAATTCTGAAATTTTTTGCTTTTTCCTGTTAATCCTAGCATGATAAAGAAGATTCAAAGAGAGTGAGATGCCAGCTCCTTTCATTCAGTCAGTAGCTTCAAACATTTCTGGTATATGAAAAACATGTTTTTCAATGGCAAAAATCAATGAATATTGTAAATGCACAAACAGTAATATCTCCACATTGCATGGTGCAATTCTGAAATTTTTAGCTTTTTCCTGTTAATCCTAGCATGATAAAAAAGATTCAAAGAGAGTGAGATGCCAGCTCCTTTCATTCAGTCAGTAGCTTCAAATTTCTGGTATATGAAAAACATGTTTTTCAATGGCAAAAATCAATGAATATTGTAAATGCACAAACAGTAATATCTCCACATTGCAAGGTGCAATTCTGAAATTTTTTGCTTTTTCCTGTTAATCCTAGCATGATAAAGAAGATTCAAAGAGAGTGAGATGCCAGCTCCTTTCATTCAGTCAGTAGCTTCAAACATTTCTGGTATATGAAAAACATGTTTTTCAATGGCAAAAATCAATGAATATTGTAAATGCACAAACAGTAATATCTCCACATTGCACGGTGCAATTCTGAAATTTGTAGCCTTTTCCTGCTAATCCTAGCATGATAAAGAAGATTCAAAGAGAGTGAGATGCCAGCTCCTTTCATTCAGTCAGTAGCTTCAAACATTTCTGGTATATGAAAAACATGTTTTTCAATGGCAAAAATCAATGAATATTGTAAATGCACAAACAGTAATATCTCCACATTGCACGCTGCAATTCTGAAATTTTTAGCTTTTTCCTGCTAATCCTAGCATGATAAAGAAGATTCAAAGAGAGTGAGATGCCAGCTCCTTTCATTCAGTCAGTAGCTTCAAACATTTCTGGTATATGAAAAACATGTTTTTCAATGGCAAAAATCAATGAATATTGTAAATGCACAAACAGTAATATCTCCACATTGCACGGTGCAATTCTGAAATTTTTAGCTTTTTCCTGTTAATCCTAGCATGATAAAGAAGATTCAAAGAGAGTGAGATGCCAGCTCCTTTCATTCAGTCAGTAGCTTCAAACATTTCTGGACGTTTTTCAATGGCAAAAATCAATGAATATTGTAAATGCACAAACAGTAATATCTCCACATTGCACGGTGCAATTCTGAAATTTTTTGCTTTTTCCTGTTAATCCTAGCATGATAAAGAAGATTCAAAGAGAGTGAGATGCCAGCTCCTTTCATTCAGTCAGTAGCTTCAAACATTTCTGGTATATGAAAAACATGTTTTTCAATGGCAAAAATCAATGAATATTGTAAATGCACAAACAGTAATATCTCCACATTGCATGGTGCAATTCTGAAATTTTTAGCTTTTTCCTGTTAATCCTAGCATGATAAAAAAGATTCAAAGAGAGTGAGATGCCAGCTCCTTTCATTCAGTCAGTAGCTTCAAATTTCTGGTATATGAAAAACATGTTTTTCAATGGCAAAAATCAATGAATATTGTAAATGCACAAACAGTAATATCTCCACATTGCAAGGTGCAATTCTGAAATTTTTTGCTTTTTCCTGTTAATCCTAGCATGATAAAGAAGATTCAAAGAGAGTGAGATGCCAGCTCCTTTCATTCAGTCAGTAGCTTCAAACATTTCTGGTATATGAAAAACATGTTTTTCAATGGCAAAAATCAATGAATATTGTAAATGCACAAACAGTAATATCTCCACATTGCAAGGTGCAATTCTGAAATTTTTTGCTTTTTCCTGCTAATCCTAGCATGATAAAGAAGATTCAAAGAGAGTGAGATGCCAGCTCCTTTCATTCAGTCAGTAGCTTCAAACATTTCTGGACGTTTTTCAATGGCAAAAATCAATGAATATTGTAAATGCACAAACAGTAATATCTCCACATTGCAAGGTGCAATTCTGAAATTTTTTGCTTTTTCCTGTTAATCCTAGCATGATAAAGAAGATTCAAAGAGAGTGAGATGCCAGCTCCTTTCATTCAGTCAGTAGCTTCAAACATTTCTGGTATATGAAAAACATGTTTTTCAATGGCAAAAATCAATGAATATTGTAAATGCACAAACAGAAATATCTCCACATTGCAAGGTGCAATTCTGAAATTTTTAGCTTTTTCCTGCTAATCCTAGCATGATAAAGAAGATTCAAAGAGAGTGAGATGCCAGCTCCTTTCATTCAGTCAGTAGCTTCAAACATTTCTGGTATATGAAAAACATGTTTTTCAATGGCAAAAATCAATGAATATTGTAAATGCACAAACAGTAATATCTCCACATTGCACGGTGCAATTCTGAAATTTTTTGCTTTTTCCTGCTAATCCTAGCATGATAAAGAAGATTCAAAGAGAGTGAGATGCCAGCTCCTTTCATTCAGTCAGTAGCTTCAAACATTTCTGGACGTTTTTCAATGGCAAAAATCAATGAATATTGTAAATGCACAAACAGTAATATCTCCACATTGCACGGTGCAATTCTGAAATTTTTAGCTTTTTCCTGTTAATCCTAGCATGATAAAGAAGATTCAAAGAGAGTGAGATGCCAGCTCCTTTCATTCAGTCAGTAGCTTCAAACATTTCTGGTATATGAAAAACATGTTTTTCAATGGCAAAAATCAATGAATATTGTAAATGCACAAACAGTAATATCTCCACATTGCACGGTGCAATTCTGAAATTTGTAGCTTTTTCCTGCTAATCCTAGCATGATAAAGAAGATTCAAAGAGAGTGAGATGCCAGCTCCTTTCATTCAGTCAGTAGCTTCAAACATTTCTGGTATATGAAAAACATGTTTTTCAATGGCAAAAATCAATGAATATTGTAAATGCACAAACAGTAATATCTCCACATTGCACGCTGCAATTCTGAAATTTTTAGCTTTTTCCTGCTAATCCTAGCATGATAAAGAAGATTCAAAGAGAGTGAGATGCCAGCTCCTTTCATTCAGTCAGTAGCTTCAAACATTTCTGGTATATGAAAAACATGTTTTTCAATGGCAAAAATCAATGAATATTGTAAATGCACAAACAGTAATATCTCCACATTGCACGGTGCAATTCTGAAATTTTTAGCTTTTTCCTGTTAATCATAGCATGATAAAGAAGATTCAAAGAGAGTGAGATGCCAGCTCCTTTCATTCAGTCAGTAGCTTCAAACATTTCTGGACGTTTTTCAATGGCAAAAATCAATGAATATTGTAAATGCACAAACAGTAATATCTCCACATTGCACGGTGCAATTCTGAAATTTTTTGCTTTTTCCTGTTAATCCTAGCATGATAAAGAAGATTCAAAGAGAGTGAGATGCCAGCTCCTTTCATTCAGTCAGTAGCTTCAAACATTTCTGGTATATGAAAAACATGTTTTTCAATGGCAAAAATCAATGAATATTGTAAATGCACAAACAGTAATATCTCCACATTGCATGGTGCAATTCTGAAATTTTTAGCTTTTTCCTGTTAATCCTAGCATGATAAAAAAGATTCAAAGAGAGTGAGATGCCAGCTCCTTTCATTCAGTCAGTAGCTTCAAATTTCTGGTATATGAAAAACATGTTTTTCAATGGCAAAAATCAATGAATATTGTAAATGCACAAACAGTAATATCTCCACATTGCAAGGTGCAATTCTGAAATTTTTTGCTTTTTCCTGTTAATCCTAGCATGATAAAGAAGATTCAAAGAGAGTGAGATGCCAGCTCCTTTCATTCAGTCAGTAGCTTCAAACATTTCTGGTATATGAAAAACATGTTTTTCAATGGCAAAAATCAATGAATATTGTAAATGCACAAACAGTAATATCTCCACATTGCAAGGTGCAATTCTGAAATTTTTTGCTTTTTCCTGCTAATCCTAGCATGATAAAGAAGATTCAAAGAGAGTGAGATGCCAGCTCCTTTCATTCAGTCAGTAGCTTCAAACATTTCTGGACGTTTTTCAATGGCAAAAATCAATGAATATTGTAAATGCACAAACAGTAATATCTCCACATTGCAAGGTGCAATTCTGAAATTTTTTGCTTTTTCCTGTTAATCCTAGCATGATAAAGAAGATTCAAAGAGAGTGAGATGCCAGCTCCTTTCATTCAGTCAGTAGCTTCAAACATTTCTGGTATATGAAAAACATGTTTTTCAATGGCAAAAATCAATGAATATTGTAAATGCACAAACAGAAATATCTCCACATTGCAAGGTGCAATTCTGAAATTTTTAGCTTTTTCCTGCTAATCCTAGCATGATAAAGAAGATTCAAAGAGAGTGAGATGCCAGCTCCTTTCATTCAGTCAGTAGCTTCAAACATTTCTGGTATATGAAAAACATGTTTTTCAATGGCAAAAATCAATGAATATTGTAAATGCACAAACAGTAATATCTCCACATTGCACGGTGCAATTCTGAAATTTTTAGCTTTTTCCTGCTAATCCTAGCATGATAAAGAAGATTCAAAGAGAGTGAGATGCCAGCTCCTTTCATTCAGTCAGTAGCTTCAAACATTTCTGGTATATGAAAAACATGTTTTTCAATGGCAAAAATCAATGAATATTGTAAATGCACAAACAGTAATATCTCCACATTGCACGGTGCAATTCTGAATTTTTTTGCTTTTTCCTGCTAATCCTAGCATGATAAAGAAGATTCAAAGAGAGTGAGATGCCAGCTCCTTTCATTCAGTCAGTAGCTTCAAACATTTCTGGTATATGAAAAACATGTTTTTCAATGGCAAAAATCAATGAATATTGTAAATGCACAAACAGTAATATCTCCACATTGCACGGTGCAATTCTGAAATTTTTTGCTTTTTCCTGCTAATCCTAGCATGATAAAGAAGATTCAAAGAGAGTGAGATGCCAGCTCCTTTCATTCAGTCAGTAGCTTCAAACATTTCTGGTATATGAAAAACATGTTTTTCAATGGCAAAAATCAATGAATATTGTAAATGCACAAACAGTAATATCTCCACATTGCACGGTGCAATTCTGAAATTTTTAGCTTTTTCCTGTTAATCCTAGCATGATAAAGATTCAAAGAGAGTGAGATGCCAGCTCCTTTCATTCAGTCAGTAGCTTCAAACATTTCTGGACGTTTTTCAATGGCAAAAATCAATGAATATTGTAAATGCACAAACAGTAATATCTCCACATTGCACGGTGCAATTCTGAAATTTTTAGCTTTTTCCTGTTAATCCTAGCATGATAAAGAAGATTCAAAGAGAGTGAGATGCCAGCTCCTTTCATTCAGTCAGTAGCTTCAAACATTTCTGGTATATGAAAAACATGTTTTTCAATGGCAAAAATCAATGAATATTGTAAATGCACAAACAGTAATATCTCCACATTGCACGGTGCAATTCTGAAATTTTTAGCTTTTTCCTGTTAATCCTAGCATGATAAAGAAGATTCAAAGAGAGTGAGATGCCAGCTCCTTTCATTCAGTCAGTAGCTTCAAACATTTCTGGTATATGAAAAACATGTTTTTCAATGGCAAAAATCAATGAATATTGTAAATGCACAAACAGTAATATCTCCACATTGCAAGGTGCAATTCTGAAATTTTTAGCTTTTTCCTGTTAATCCTAGCATGATAAAGAAGATTCAAAGAGAGTGAGATGCCAGCTCCTTTCATTCAGTCAGTAGCTTCAAACATTTCTGGACGTTTTTCAATGGCAAAAATCAATGAATATTGTAAATGCACAAACAGTAATATCTCCACATTGCACGGTGCAATTCTGAAATTTTTAGCTTTTTCCTGTTAATCCTAGCATGATAAAGAAGATTCAAAGAGAGTGAGATGCCAGCTCATTTCATTCAGTCAGTAGCTTCAAACATTTCTGGTATATGAAAAACATGTTTTTCAATGGCAAAAATCAATGAATATTGTAAATGCACAAACAGTAATATCTCCACATTGCACGGTGCAATTCTGAAATTTTTAGCTTTTTCCTGTTAATCCTAGCATGATAAAGAAGATTCAAAGAGAGTGAGATGCCAGCTCCTTTCATTCAGTCAGTAGCTTCAAACATTTCTGGTATATGAAAAACATGTTTTTCAATGGCAAAAATCAATGAATATTGTAAATGCACAAACAGTAATATCTCCACATTGCACGGTGCAATTCTGAAATTTTTAGCTTTTTCTTGTTAATCCTAGCATGATAAAGAAGATTCAAAGAGAGTGAGATGCCAGCTCCTTTCATTCAGTCAGTAGCTTCAAACATTTCTGGACGTTTTTCAATGGCAAAAATCAATGAATATTGTAAATGCACAAACAGTAATATCTCCACATTGCACGGTGCAATTCTGAAATTTTTAGCTTTTTCCTGCTAATCCTAGCATGATAAAGAAGATTCAAAGAGAGTGAGATGCCAGCTCCTTTCATTCAGTCAGTAGCTTCAAACATTTCTGGTATATGAAAAACATGTTTTTCAATGGCAAAAATCAATGAATATTGTAAATGCACAAACAGTAATATCTCCACATTGCAAGGTGCAATTCTGAAATTTTTTGCTTTTTCCTGCTAATCCTAGCATGATAAAGAAGATTCAAAGAGAGTGAGATGCCAGCTCCTTTCATTCAGTCAGTAGCTTCAAACATTTCTGGTATATGAAAAACATGTTTTTCAATGGCAAAAATCAATGAATATTGTAAATGCACAAACAGTAATATCTCCACATTGCAAGGTGCAATTCTGAAATTTTTAGCTTTTTCCTGTTAATCCTAGCATGATAAAGAAGATTCAAAGAGAGTGAGATGCCAGCTCCTTTCATTCAGTCAGTAGCTTCAAACATTTCTGAACGTTTTTCAATGGCAAAAATCAATGAATATTGTAAATGCACAAAAAGTAATATCTCCACATTGCACGGTGCAATTCTGAAATTTTTAGCTTTTTCCTGCTAATCCTAGCATGATAAAGAAGATTCAAAGAGAGTGAGATGCCAGCTCCTTTCATTCAGTCAGTAGCTTCAAACATTTCTGGTATATGAAAAACATGTTTTTCAAAGGCAAAAATCAATGAATATTGTAAATGCACAAACAGTAATATCTCCACATTGCACGGTGCAATTCTGAAATTTTTTGCTTTTTCCTGCTAATCCTAGCATGATAAAGAAGATTCAAAGAGAGTGAGATGCCAGCTCCTTTCATTCAGTCAGTAGCTTCAAACATTTCTGGTATATGAAAAACATGTTTTTCAATGGCAAAAATCAATGAATTTTGTAAATGCACAAACAGTAATATCTCCACATTGCACGGTGCAATTCTGAAATTTTTAGCTTTTTCCTGTTAATCCTAGCATGATAAAGAAGATTCAAAGAGAGTGAGATGCCAGCTCCTTTCATTCAGTCAGTAGCTTCAAACATTTCTGGACGTTTTTCAATGGCAAAAATCAATGAATATTGTAAATGCACAAACAGTAATATCTCCACATTGCACGGTGCAATTCTGAAATTTTTAGCTTTTTCCTGTTAATCCTAGCATGATAAAGAAGATTCAAAGAGAGTGAGATGCCAGCTCCTTTCATTCAGTCAGTAGCTTCAAACATTTCTGGTATATGAAAAACATGTTTTTCAATGGCAAAAATCAATGAATATTGTAAATGCACAAACAGTAATATCTCCACATTGCAAGGTGCAATTCTGAAATTTTTAGCTTTTTCCTGTTAATCCTAGCATGATAAAGAAGATTCAAAGAGAGTGAGATGCCAGCTCCTTTCATTCAGTCAGTAGCTTCAAACATTTCTGGTATATGAAAAACATGTTTTTCAATGGCAAAAATCAATGAATATTGTAAATGCACAAACAGTAATATCTCCACATTGCACGGTGCAATTCTGAAATTTTTTGCTTTTTCCTGCTAATCCTAGCATGATAAAGAAGATTCAAAGAGAGTGAGATGCCAGCTCCTTTCATTCAGTCAGTAGCTTCAAACATTTCTGGTATATGAAAAACATGTTTTTCAATGGCAAAAATCAATGAATATTGTAAATGCACAAACAGTAATATCTCCACATTGCACGGTGCAATTCTGAAATTTTTAGCTTTTTCCTGTTAATCCTAGCATGATAAAGAAGATTCAAAGAGAGTGAGATGCCAGCTCCTTTCATTCAGTCAGTAGCTTCAAACATTTCTGGACGTTTTTCAATGGCAAAAATCAATGAATATTGTAAATGCACAAACAGTAATATCTCCACATTGCAAGGTGCAATTCTGAAATTTTTTGCTTTTTCCTGCTAATCCTAGCATGATAAAGAAGATTCAAAGAGAGTGAGATGCCAGCTCCTTTCATTCAGTCAGTAGCTTCAAACATTTCTGGTATATGAAAAACATGTTTTTCAATGGCAAAAATCAATGAATATTGTAAATGCACAAACAGTAATATCTCCACATTGCAAGGTGCAATTCTGAAATTTTTAGCTTTTTCCTGTTAATCCTAGCATGATAAAGAAGATTCAAAGAGAGTGAGATGCCAGCTCCTTTCATTCAGTCAGTAGCTTCAAACATTTCTGGACGTTTTTCAATGGCAAAAATCAATGAATATTGTAAATGCACAAACAGTAATATCTCCACATTGCACGGTGCAATTCTGAAATTTTTAGCTTTTTCCTGTTAATCCTAGCATGATAAAGAAGATTCAAAGAGAGTGAGATGCCAGCTCCTTTCATTCAGTCAGTAGCTTCAAACATTTCTGGTATATGAAAAACATGTTTTTCAATGGCAAAAATCAATGAATATTGTAAATGCACAAACAGTAATATCTCCACATTGCACGGTGCAATTCTGAAATTTTTTGCTTTTTCCTGCTAATCCTAGCATGATAAAGAAGATTCAAAGAGAGTGAGATGCCAGCTCCTTTCATTCAGTCAGTAGCTTCAAACATTTCTGGACGTTTTTCAATGGCAAAAATCAATGAATATTGTAAATGCACAAACAGTAATATCTCCACATTGCACGGTGCAATTCTGAAATTTTTAGCTTTTTCCTGTTAATCCTAGCATGATAAAGAAGATTCAAAGAGAGTGAGATGCCAGCTCCTTTCATTCAGTCAGTAGCTTCAAACATTTCTGGTATATGAAAAACATGTTTTTCAATGGCAAAAATCAATGAATATTGTAAATGCACAAACAGTAATATCTCCACATTGCACGGTGCAATTCTGAAATTTTTTGCTTTTTCCTGCTAATCCTAGCATGATAAAGAAGATTCAAAGAGAGTGAGATGCCAGCTCCTTTCATTCAGTCAGTAGCTTCAAACATTTCTGGTATATGAAAAACATGTTTTTCAATGGCAAAAATCAATGAATATTGTAAATGCACAAACAGTAATATCTCCACATTGCAAGGTGCAATTCTGAAATTTTTAGCTTTTTCCTGTTAATCCTAGCATGATAAAGAAGATTCAAAGAGAGTGAGATGCCAGCTCCTTTCATTCAGTCAGTAGCTTCAAACGTTTCTGGTATATGAAAAACATGTTTTTCAATGGCAAAAATCAATGAATATTGTAAATGCACAAACAGTAATATCTCCACATTGCACGGTGCAATTCTGAAATTTTTAGCTTTTTCCTGTTAATCCTAGCATGATAAAGAAGATTCAAAGAGAGTGAGATGCCAGCTCCTTTCATTCAGTCAGTAGCTTCAAACATTTCTGGACGTTTTTCAATGGCAAAAATCAATGAATATTGTAAATGCACAAACAGTAATATCTCCACATTGCATGGTGCAATTCTGAAATTTTTAGCTTTTTCCTGCTAATCCTAGCATGATAAAGAAGATTCAAAGAGAGTGAGATGCCAGCTCCTTTCATTCAGTCAGTAGCTTCAAACATTTCTGGTATATGAAAAACATGTTTTTCAATGGCAAAAATCAATGAATATTGTAAATGCACAAACAGTAATATCTCCACATTGCACGGTGCAATTCTGAAATTTTTAGCTTTTTCCTGTTAATCCTAGCATGATAAAGAAGATTCAAAGAGAGTGAGATGCCAGCTCCTTTCATTCAGTCAGTAGCTTCAAACATTTCTGGTATATGAAAAACATGTTTTTCAATGGCAAAAATCAATGAATATTGTAAATGCACAAACAGTAATATCTCCACATTGCAAGGTGCAATTCTGAAATTTTTAGCTTTTTCCTGTTAATCCTAGCATGATAAAGAAGATTCAAAGAGAGTGAGATGCCAGCTCCTTTCATTCAGTCAGTAGCTTCAAACATTTCTGGTATATGAAAAACATGTTTTTCAATGGCAAAAATCAATGAATATTGTAAATGCACAAACAGTAATATCTCCACATTGCAAGGTGCAATTCTGAAATTTTTAGCTTTTTCCTGTTAATCCTAGCATGATAAAGAAGATTCAAAGAGAGTGAGATGCCAGCTCCTTTCATTCAGTCAGTAGCTTCAAACATTTCTGGTATATGAAAAACATGTTTTTCAATGGCAAAAATCAATGAATATTGTAAATGCACAAACAGTAATATCTCCACATTGCACGGTGCAATTCAGAAATTTTTTGCTTTTTCCTGCTAATCCTAGCATGATAAAGAAGATTCAAAGAGAGTGAGATGCCAGCTCCTTTCATTCAGTCAGTAGCTTCAAACATTTCTGGACGTTTTTCAATGGCAAAAATCAATGAATATTGTAAATGCACAAACAGTAATATCTCCACATTGCAAGGTGCAATTCTGAAATTTTTTGCTTTTTCCTGTTAATCCTAGCATGATAAAGAAGATTCAAAGAGAGTGAGATGCCAGCTCCTTTCATTCAGTCAGTAGCTTCAAACATTTCTGGTATATGAAAAACATGTTTTTCAATGGCAAAAATCAATGAATATTGTAAATGCACAAACAGTAATATCTCCACATTGCAAGGTGCAATTCTGAAATTTTTTGCTTTTTCCTGCTAATCCTAGCATGATAAAGAAGATTCAAAGAGAGTGAGATGCCAGCTCCTTTCATTCAGTCAGTAGCTTCAAACATTTCTGGTATATGAAAAACATGTTTTTCAATGGCAAAAATCAATGAATATTGTAAATGCACAAACAGTAATATCTCCACATTGCACGGTGCAATTCTGAAATTTTTTGCTTTTTCCTGTTAATCCTAGCATGATAAAGAAGATTCAAAGAGAGTGAGATGCCAGCTCCTTTCATTCAGTCAGTAGCTTCAAACATTTCTGGTATATGAAAAACATGTTTTTCAATGGCAAAAATCAATGAATATTGTAAATGCACAAACAGTAATATCTCCACATTGCACGGTGCAATTCTGAAATTTTTAGCTTTTTCCTGTTAATCCTAGCATGATAAAGAAGATTCAAAGAGAGTGAGATGCCAGCTCCTTTCATTCAGTCAGTAGCTTCAAACATTTCTGGTATATGAAAAACATGTTTTTCAATGGCAAAAATCAATGAATATTGTAAATGCACAAACAGTAATATCTCCACATTGCACGGTGCAATTCTGAAATTTTTTGCTTTTTCCTGTTAATCCTAGCATGATAAAGAAGATTCAAAGAGAGTGAGATGCCAGCTCCTTTCATTCAGTCAGTAGCTTCAAACATTTCTGGTATATGAAAAACATGTTTTTCAATGGCAAAAATTAATGAATATTGTAAATGCACAAACAGTAATATCTCCACATTGCAAGGTGCAATTCTGAAATTTTTAGCTTTTTCCTGTTAATCCTAGCATGATAAAGAAGATTCAAAGAGAGTGAGATGCCAGCTCCTTTCATTCAGTCAGTAGCTTCAAACATTTCTGGTATATGAAAAACATGTTTTTCAATGGCAAAAATCAATGAATATTGTAAATGCACAAACAGTAATATCTCCACATTGCACGGTGCAATTCTGAAATTTTTTGCTTTTTCCTGCTAATCCTAGCATGATAAAGAAGATTCAAAGAGAGTGAGATGCCAGCTCCTTTCATTCAGTCAGTAGCTTCAAACATTTCTGGTATATGAAAAACATGTTTTTCAATGGCAAAAATCAATGAATATTGTAAATGCACAAACAGTAATATCTCCACATTGCACGGTGCAATTCTGAAATTTTTTGCTTTTTCCTGTTAATCCTAGCATGATAAAGAAGATTCAAAGAGAGTGAGATGCCAGCTCCTTTCATTCAGTCAGTAGCTTCAAACATTTCTGGTATATGAAAAACATGTTTTTCAATGGCAAAAATCAATGAATATTGTAAATGCACAAACAGTAATATCTCCACATTGCACGGTGCAATTCTGAAATTTTTAGCTTTTTCCTGTTAATCCTAGCATGATAAAGAAGATTCAAAGAGAGTGAGATGCCAGCTCCTTTCATTCAGTCAGTAGCTTCAAACATTTCTGGTATATGAAAAACATGTTTTTCAATGGCAAAAATCAATGAATATTGTAAATGCACAAACAGTAATATCTCCACATTGCACGGTGCAATTCTGAAATTTTTTGCTTTTTCCTGTTAATCCTAGCATGATAAAGAAGATTCAAAGAGAGTGAGATGCCAGCTCCTTTCATTCAGTCAGTAGCTTCAAACATTTCTGGTATATGAAAAACATTTTTTTCAATGGCAAAAATCAATGAATATTGTAAATGCACAAACAGTAATATCTCCACATTGCACGGTGCAATTCTGAAATTTTTTGCTTTTTCCTGCTAATCCTAGCATGATAAAGAAGATTCAAAGAGAGTGAGATGCCAGCTCCTTTCATTCAGTCAGTAGCTTCAAACATTTCTGGACGTTTTTCAATGGCAAAAATCAATGAATATTGTAAATGCACAAACAGTAATATCTCCACATTGCACGGTGCAATTCTGAAATTTTTTGCTTTTTCCTGCTAATCCTAGCATGATAAAGAAGATTCAAAGAGAGTGAGATGCCAGCTCCTTTCATTCAGTCAGTAGCTTCAAACATTTCTGGACGTTTTTCAATGGCAAAAATCAATGAATATTGTAAATGCACAAACAGTAATATCTCCACATTGCAAGGTGCAATTCTGAAATTTTTTGCTTTTTCCTGCTAATCCTAGCATGATAAAGAAGATTCAAAGAGAGTGAGATGCCAGCTCCTTTCATTCAGTCAGTAGCTTCAAACATTTCTGGTATATGAAAAACATGTTTTTCAATGGCAAAAATCAATGAATATTGTAAATGCACAAACAGTAATATCTCCACATTGCACGGTGCAATTCTGAAATTTTTAGCTTTTTCCTGTTAATCCTAGCATGATAAAGAAGATTCAAAGAGAGTGAGATGCCAGCTCCTTTCATTCAGTCAGTAGCTTCAAACATTTCTGGTATATGAAAAACATGTTTTTCAATGGCAAAAATCAATGAATATTGTAAATGCACAAACAGTAATATCTCCACATTGCACGGTGCAATTCTGAAATTTTTTGCTTTTTCCTGCTAATCCTAGCATGATAAAGAAGATTCAAAGAGAGTGAGATGCCAGCTCCTTTCATTCAGTCAGTAGCTTCAAACATTTCTGGTATATGAAAAACATGTTTTTCAATGGCAAAAATCAATGAATATTGTAAATGCACAAACAGTAATATCTCCACATTGCAAGGTGCAATTCTGAAATTTTTAGCTTTTTCCTGTTAATCCTAGCATGATAAAGAAGATTCAAAGAGAGTGAGATGCCAGCTCCTTTCATTCAGTCAGTAGCTTCAAACATTTCTGGTATATGAAAAACGTTTTTCAATGGCAAAAATCAATGAATATTGTAAATGCACAAACAGTAATATCTCCACATTGCACGGTGCAATTCTGAAATTTTTTGCTTTTTCCTGCTAATCCTAGCATGATAAAGAAGATTCAAAGAGAGTGAGATGCCAGCTCCTTTCATTCAGTCAGTAGCTTCAAACATTTCTGGTATATGAAAAACATGTTTTTCAATGGCAAAAATCAATGAATATTGTAAATGCACAAACAGTAATATCTCCACATTGCAAGGTGCAATTCTGAAATTTTTAGCTTTTTCCTGCTAATCCTAGCATGATAAAGAAGATTCAAAGAGAGTGAGATGCCAGCTCCTTTCATTCAGTCAGTAGCTTCAAACATTTCTGGTATATGAAAAACATGTTTTTCAATGGCAAAAATCAATGAATATTGTAAATGCACAAACAGTAATATCTCCACATTGCACGGTGCAATTCTGAAATTTTTAGCTTTTTCCTGTTAATCCTAGCATGATAAAGAAGATTCAAAGAGAGTGAGATGCCAGCTCCTTTCATTCAGTCAGTAGCTTCAAACATTTCTGGTATATGAAAAACAAGTTTTTCAATGGCAAAAATCAATGAATATTGTAAATGCACAAACAGTAATATCTCCACATTGCACGGTGCAATTCTGAAATTTTTTGCTTTTTCCTGCTAATCCTAGCATGATAAAGAAGATTCAAAGAGAGTGAGATGCCAGCTCCTTTCATTCAGTCAGTAGCTTCAAACATTTCTGGTATATGAAAAACATGTTTTTCAATGGCAAAAATCAATGAATATTGTAAATGCACAAACAGTAATATCTCCACATTGCACGGTGCAATTCTGAAATTTTTTGCTTTTTCCTGCTAATCCTAGCATGATAAAGAAGATTCAAAGAGAGTGAGATGCCAGCTCCTTGCATTCAGTCAGTAGCTTCAAACATTTCTGGACGTTTTTCAATGGCAAAAATCAATGAATATTGTAAATGCACAAACAGTAATATCTCCACATTGCAAGGTGCAATTCTGAAATTTTTTGCTTTTTCCTGCTAATCCTAGCATGATAAAGAAGATTCAAAGAGAGTGAGATGCCAGCTCCTTTCATTCAGTCAGTAGCTTCAAACATTTCTGGACGTTTTTCAATGGCAAAAATCAATGAATATTGTAAATGCACAAACAGTAATATCTCCACATTGCAAGGTGCAATTCTGAAATTTTTTGCTTTTTCCTGCTAATCCTAGCATGATAAAGAAGATTCAAAGAGAGTGAGATGCCAGCTCCTTTCATTCAGTCAGTAGCTTCAAACATTTCTGGTATATGAAAAACATGATTTTCAATGGCAAAAATCAATGAATATTGTAAATGCACAAACAGTAATATCTCCACATTGCAAGGTGCAATTCTGAAATTTTTTGCTTTTTCCTGCTAATCCTAGCATGATAAAGAAGATTCAAAGAGAGTGAGATGCCAGCTCCTTTCATTCAGTATGTAGCTTCAAACATTTCTGGTATATGAAAAACATGTTTTTCAATGGCAAAAATCAATGAATATTGTAAATGCACAAACAGTAATATCTCCACATTGCACGGTGCAATTCTGAAATTTTTTGCTTTTTCCTGCTAATCCTAGCATGATAAAGAAGATTCAAAGAGAGTGAGATGCCAGCTCCTTTCATTCAGTCAGTAGCTTCAAACATTTCTGGTATATGAAAAACATGTTTTTCAATGGCAAAAATCAATGAATATTGTAAATGCACAAACAGTAATATCTCCACATTGCACGGTGCAATTCTGAAATTTTTTGCTTTTTCCTGCTAATCCTAGCATGATAAAGAAGATTCAAAGAGAGTGAGATGCCAGCTCCTTTCATTCAGTCAGTAGCTTCAAACATTTCTGGACGTTTTTCAATGGCAAAAATCAATGAATATTGTAAATGCACAAACAGTAATATCTCCACATTGCAAGGTGCAATTCTGAAATTTTTAGCTTTTTCCTGTTAATCCTAGCATGATAAAGAAGATTCAAAGAGACTGAGATGCCAGCTCCTTTCATTCAGTCAGTAGCTTCAAACATTTCTGGTATATGAAAAACATGTTTTTCAATGGCAAAAATCAATGAATATTGTAAATGCACAAACAGTAATATCTCCACATTGCACGGTGCAATTCTGAAATTTTTTGCTTTTTCCTGTTAATCCTAGCATGATAAAGAAGATTCAAAGAGAGTGAGATGCCAGCTCCTTTCATTCAGTCAGTAGCTTCAAACATTTCTGGTATATGAAAAACATGTTTTTCAATGGCAAAAATCAATGAATATTGTAAATGCACAAACAGTAATATCTCCACATTGCACGGTGCAATTCTGAAATTTTTTGCTTTTTCCTGTTAATCCTAGCATGATAAAGAAGATTCAAAGAGAGTGAGATGCCAGCTCCTTTCATTCAGTCAGTTGCTTCAAACATTTCTGAACGTTTTTCAATGGCAAAAATCAATGAATATTGTAAATGCACAAACAGTAATATCTCCACATTGCACGGTGCAATTCTGAAATTTTTAGCTTTTTCCTGTTAATCCTAGCATGATAAAGAAGATTCAAAGAGAGTGAGATGCCAGCTCCTTTCATTCAGTCAGTAGCTTCAAACATTTCTGGTATATGAAAAACATGTTTTTCAATGGCAAAAATCAATGAATATTGTAAATGCACAAACAGTTATATCTCCACATTGCACGGTGCAATTCTGAAATTTTTTGCTTTTTCCTGCTAATCCTAGCATGATAAAGAAGATTCAAAGAGAGTGAGATGCCAGCTCCTTTCATTCAGTCAGTAGCTTCAAACATTTCTGGTATATGAAAAACATGTTTTTCAATGGCAAAAATCAATGAATATTGTAAATGCACAAACAGTAATATCTCCACATTGCACGGTGCAATTCTGAAATTTTTTGCTTTTTCCTGCTAATCCTAGCATGATAAAGAAGATTCAAAGAGAGTGAGATGCCAGCTCCTTTCATTCAGTCAGTAGCTTCAAACATTTCTGGTATATGAAAAACATGTTTTTCAATGGCAAAAATCAATGAATATTGTAAATGCACAAACAGTAATATCTCCACATTGCACGGTGCAATTCTGAAATTTTTAGCTTTTTCCTGCTAATCCTAGCATGATAAAGAAGATTCAAAGAGAGTGAGATGCCAGCTCCTTTCATTCAGTCAGTAGCTTCAAACATTTCTGGTATATGAAAAACATGTTTTTCAATGGCAAAAATCAATGAATATTGTAAATGCACAAACAGTAATATCTCCACATTGCACGGTGCAATTCTGAAATTTTTAGCTTTTTCCTGCTAATCCTAGCATGATAAAGAAGATTCAAAGAGAGTGAGATGCCAGCTCCTTTCATTCAGTCAGTAGCTTCAAACATTTCTGGTATATGAAAAACATGTTTTTCAATGGCAAAAATCAATGAATATTGTAAATGCACAAACAGTAATATCTCCACATTGCAAGGTGCAATTCTGAAATTTTTTGCTTTTTCCTGCTAATCCTAGCATGATAAAGAAGATTCAAAGAGAGTGAGATGCCAGCTCCTTTCATTCAGTCAGTAGCTTCAAACATTTCTGGTATATGAAAAACATGTTTTTCAATGGCAAAAATCAATGAATATTGTAAATGCACAAACAGTAATATCTCCACATTGCACGGTGCAATTCTGAAATTTTTTGCTTTTTCCTGCTAATCCTAGCATGATAAAGAAGATTCAAAGAGAGTGAGATGCCAGCTCCTTTCATTCAGTCAGTAGCTTCAAACATTTCTGGTATATGAAAAACATGTTTTTCAATGGCAAAAATCAATGAATATTGTAAATGCACAAACAGTAATATCTCCACATTGCACGGTGCAATTCTGAAATTTTTAGCTTTTTCCTGTTAATCCTAGCATGATAAAGAAGATTCAAAGAGAGTGAGATGCCAGCTCCTTTCATTCAGTCAGTAGCTTCAAACATTTCTGGTATATGAAAAACATGTTTTTCAATGGCAAAAATCAATGAATATTGTAAATGCACAAACAGTAATATCTCCACATTGCACGGTGCAATTCTGAAATTTTTAGCTTTTTCCTGTTAATCCTAGCATGATAAAGAAGATTCAAAGAGAGTGAGATGCCAGCTCCTTTCATTCAGTCAGTAGCTTCAAACATTTCTGGTATATGAAAAACATGTTTTTCAATGGCAAAAATCAATGAATATTGTAAATGCACAAACAGTAATATCTCCACATTGCACGGTGCAATTCTGAAATTTTTTGCTTTTTCCTGCTAATCCTAGCATGATAAAGAAGATTCAAAGAGAGTGAGATGCCAGCTCCTTTCATTCAGTCAGTAGCTTCAAAAATTTCTGGACGTTTTTCAATGGCAAAAATCAATGAATATTGTAAATGCACAAACAGTAATATCTCCACATTGCACGGTGCAATTCTGAAATTTTTAGCTTTTTCCTGTTAATCCTAGCATGATAAAGAAGATTCAAAGAGAGTGAGATGCCAGCTCCTTTCATTCAGTCAGTAGCTTCAAACATTTCTGGACGTTTTTCAATGGCAAAAATCAATGAATATTGTAAATGCACAAACAGTAATATCTCCACATTGCACGGTGCAATTCTGAAATTTTTAGCTTTTTCCTGTTAATCCTAGCATGATAAAGAAGATTCAAAGAGAGTGAGATGCCAGCTCCTTTCATTCAGTCAGTAGCTTCAAACATTTCTGGACGTTTTTCAATGGCAAAAATCAATGAATATTGTAAATGCACAAACAGTAATATCTCCACATTGCACGGTGCAATTCTGAAATTTTTACCTTTTCCTGTTAATCCTAGCATGATAAAGAAGATTCAAAGGGAGTGAGATGCCAGCTCCTTTCATTCAGTCAGTAGCTTCAAACATTTCTGGTATATGAAAAACATGTTTTTCAATGGCAAAAATCAATGAATATTGTAAATGCACAAACAGTAATATCTCCACATTGCACGGTGCAATTCTGAAATTTTTTGCTTTTTCCTGTTAATCCTAGCATGATAAAGAAGATTCAAAGAGAGTGAGATGCCAGCTCCTTTCATTCAGTCAGTAGCTTCAAACATTTCTGGACGTTTTTCAATGGCAAAAATCAATGAATATTGTAAATGCACAAACAGTAATATCTCCACATTGCAAGGTGCAATTCTGAAATTTTTAGCTTTTTCCTGTTAATCCTAGCATGATAAAGAAGATTCAAAGAGAGTGAGATGCCAGCTCCTTTCATTCAGTCAGTAGCTTCAAACATTTCTGGTATATGAAAAACATGTTTTTCAATGGCAAAAATCAATGAATATTGTAAATGCACAAACAGTAATATCTCCACATTGCACGGTGCAATTCTGAAATTTTTAGCTTTTTCCTGTTAATCCTAGCATGATAAAGAAGATTCAAAGAGAGTGAGATGCCAGCTCCTTTCATTCAGTCAGTAGCTTCAAACATTTCTGGTATATGAAAAACATGTTTTTCAATGGCAAAAATCAATGAATATTGTAAATGCACAAACAGTAATATCTCCACATTGCAAGGTGCAATTCTGAAATTTTTTGCTTTTTCCTGTTAATCCTAGCATGATAAAGAAGATTCAAAGAGAGTGAGATGCCAGCTCCTTTCATTCAGTCAGTAGCTTCAAACATTTCTGGTATATGAAAAACATGTTTTTCAATGGCAAAAATCAATGAATATTGTAAATGCACAAACAGTAATATCTCCACATTGCAAGGTGCAATTCTGAAATTTTTAGCTTTTTCCTGTTAATCCTAGCATGATAAAGAAGATTCAAAGAGAGTGAGATGCCAGCTCCTTTCATTCAGTCAGTAGCTTCAAACATTTCTGGTATATGAAAAACATGTTTTTCAATGGCAAAAATCAATGAATATTGTAAATGCACAAACAGTAATATCTCCACATTGCACAGTGCAATTCTGAAATTTTTTGCTTTTTCCTGCTAATCCTAGCATGATAAAGAAGATTCAAAGAGAGTGAGATGCCAGCTCCTTTCATTCAGTCAGTAGCTTCAAACATTTCTGGATGTTTTTCAATGGCAAAAATCAATGAATATTGTAAATGCACAAACAGTAATATCTCCACATTGCACCGTGCAATTCTGAAATTTTTTGCTTTTTCCTGCTAATCCTAGCATGATAAAGAAGATTCAAAGAGAGTGAGATGCCAGCTCCTTTCATTCAGTCAGTAGCTTCAAACATTTCTGGTATATGAAAAACATGTTTTTCAATGGCAAAAATCAATGAATATTGTAAATGCACAAACAGTAATATCTCCACATTGCACGGTGCAATTCTGAAATTTTTTGCTTTTTCCTGTTAATCCTAGCATGATAAAGAAGATTCAAAGAGAGTGAGATGCCAGCTCCTTTCATTCAGTCAGTAGCTTCAAACATTTCTGGTATATGAAAAACATGTTTTTCAATGGCAAAAATCAATGAATATTGTAAATGCACAAACAGTAATATCTCCACATTGCACGGTGCAATTCTGAAATTTTTTGCTTTTTCCTGTTAATCCTAGCATGATAAAGAAGATTCAAAGAGAGTGAGATGCCAGCTCCTTTCATTCAGTCAGTAGCTTCAAACATTTCTGGACGTTTTTCAATGGCAAAAATCAATGAATATTGTAAATGCACAAACAGTAATATCTCCACATTGCACGGTGCAATTCTGAAATTTTTTGCTTTTTCCTGCTAATCCTAGCATGATAAAGAAGATTCAAAGAGAGTGAGATGCCAGCTCCTTTCATTCAGTCAGTAGCTTCAAACATTTCTGGTATATGAAAAACATGTTTTTCAATGGCAAAAATCAATGAATATTGTAAATGCACAAACAGTAATATCTCCACATTGCACGGTGCAATTCTGAAATTTTTTGCTTTTTCCTGCTAATCCTAGCATGATAAAGAAGATTCAAAGAGAGTGAGATGCCAGCTCCTTTCATTCAGTCAGTAGCTTCAAACATTTCTGGACGTTTTTCAATGGCAAAAATCAATGAATATTGTAAATGCACAAACAGTAATATCTCCACATTGCACGGTGCAATTCTGAAATTTTTTGCTTTTTCCTGCTAATCCTAGCATGATAAAGAAGATTCAAAGAGAGTGAGATGCCAGCTCCTTTCATTCAGTCAGTAGCTTCAAACATTTCTGGACGTTTTTCAATGGCAAAAATCAATGAATATTGTAAATGCACAAACAGTAATATCTCCACATTGCACGGTGCAATTCTGAAATTTTTTGCTTTTTCCTGTTAATCCTAGCATGATAAAGAAGATTCAAAGAGAGTGAGATGCCAGCTCCTTTCATTCAGTCAGTAGCTTCAAACATTTCTGGACGTTTTTCAATGGCAAAAATCAATGAATATTGTAAATGCACAAACAGTAATATCTCCACATTGCAAGGTGCAATTCTGAAATTTTTTGCTTTTTCCTGTTAATCCTAGCATGATAAAGAAGATTCAAAGAGAGTGAGATGCCAGCTCCTTTCATTCAGTCAGTAGCTTCAAACATTTCTGGTATATGAAAAACATGTTTTTCAATGGCAAAAATCAATGAATATTGTAAATGCACAAACAGTAATATCTCCACATTGCACGGTGCAATTCTGAAATTTTTTGCTTTTTCCTGTTAATCCTAGCATGATAAAGAAGATTCAAAGAGAGTGAGATGCCAGCTCCTTTCATTCAGTCAGTAGCTTCAAACATTTCTGGACGTTTTTCAATGGCAAAAATCAATGAATATTGTAAATGCACAAACAGTAATATCTCCACATTGCACGGTGCAATTCTGAAATTTTTTGCTTTTTCCTGCTAATCCTAGCATGATAAAGAAGATTCAAAGAGAGTGAGATGCCAGCTCCTTTCATTCAGTCAGTAGCTTCAAACATTTCTGGACGTTTTTCAATGGCAAAAATCAATGAATATTGTAAATGCACAAACAGTAATATCTCCACATTGCACGGTGCAATTCTGAAATTTTTTGCTTTTTCCTGCTAATCCTAGCATGATAAAGAAGATTCAAAGAGAGTGAGATGCCAGCTCCTTTCATTCAGTCAGTAGCTTCAAACATTTCTGGTATATGAAAAACATGTTTTTCAATGGCAAAAATCAATGAATATTGTAAATGCACAAACAGTAAAATCTCCACATTGCACGGTGCAATTCTGAAATTTTTAGCTTTTTCCTGTTAATCCTAGCATGATAAAGAAGATTCAAAGAGAGTGAGATGCCAGCTCCTTTCATTCAGTCAGTAGCTTCAAACATTTCTGGTATATGAAAAACATGTTTTTCAATGGCAAAAATCAATGAATATTGTAAATGCACAAACAGTAATATCTCCACATTGCACGGTGCAATTCTGAAATTTTTAGCTTTTTCCTGTTAATCCTAGCATGATAAAGAAGATTCAAAGAGAGTGAGATGCCAGCTCCTTTCATTCAGTCAGTAGCTTCAAACATTTCTGGTATATGAAAAACATGTTTTTCAATGGCAAAAATCAATGAATATTGTAAATGCACAAACAGTAATATCTCCACATTGCACGGTGCAATTCTGAAATTTTTAGCTTTTTCCTGCTAATCCTAGCATGATAAAGAAGATTCAAAGAGAGTGAGATGCCAGCTCCTTTCATTCAGTCAGTAGCTTCAAACATTTCTGGTATATGAAAAACATGTTTTTCAATGGCAAAAATCAATGAATATTGTAAATGCACAAACAGTAATATCTCCACATTGCACGGTGCAATTCTGAAATTTTTTGCTTTTTCCTGCTAATCCTAGCATGATAAAGAAGATTCAAAGAGAGTGAGATGCCAGCTCCTTTCATTCAGTCAGTAGCTTCAAACATTTCTGGACGTTTTTCAATGGCAAAAATCAATGAATATTGTAAATGCACAAACAGTAATATCTCCACATTGCACGGTGCAATTCTGAAATTTTTTGCTTTTTCCTGTTAATCCTAGCATGATAAAGAAGATTCAAAGAGAGTGAGATGCCAGCTCCTTTCATTCAGTCAGTAGCTTCAAACATTTCTGGACGTTTTTCAATGGCAAAAATCAATGAATATTGTAAATGCACAAACAGTAATATCTCCACATTGCAAGGTGCAATTCTGAAATTTTTTGCTTTTTCCTGTTAATCCTAGCATGATAAAGAAGATTCAAAGAGAGTGAGATGCCAGCTCCTTTCATTCAGTCAGTAGCTTCAAACATTTCTGGTATATGAAAAACATGTTTTTCAATGGCAAAAATCAATGAATATTGTAAATGCACAAACAGTAATATCTCCACATTGCACGGTGCAATTCTGAAATTTTTTGCTTTTTCCTGTTAATCCTAGCATGATAAAGAAGATTCAAAGAGAGTGAGATGCCAGCTCCTTTCATTCAGTCAGTAGCTTCAAACATTTCTGGTATATGAAAAACATGTTTTTCAATGGCAAAAATCAATGAATATTGTAAATGCACAAACAGTAATATCTCCACATTGCAAGGTGCAATTCTGAAATTTTTTGCTTTTTCCTGTTAATCCTAGCATGATAAAGAAGATTCAAAGAGAGTGAGATGCCAGCTCCTTTCATTCAGTCAGTAGCTTCAAACATTTCTGGTATATGAAAAACATGTTTTTCAATGGCAAAAATCAATGAATATTGTAAATGCACAAACAGTAATATCTCCACATTGCAAGGTGCAATTCTGAAATTTTTAGCTTTTTCCTGTTAATCCTAGCATGATAAAGAAGATTCAAAGAGAGTGAGATGCCAGCTCCTTTCATTCAGTCAGTAGCTTCAAACATTTCTGGTATATGAAAAACATGTTTTTCAATGGCAAAAATCAATGAATATTGTAAATGCACAAACAGTAATATCTCCACATTGCACGGTGCAATTCTGAAATTTTTTGCTTTTTCCTGCTAATCCTAGCATGATAAAGAAGATTCAAAGAGAGTGAGATGCCAGCTCCTTTCATTCAGTCAGTAGCTTCAAACATTTCTGGACGTTTTTCAATGGCAAAAATCAATGAATATTGTAAATGCACAAACAGTAATATCTCCACATTGCACGGTGCAATTCTGAAATTTTTAGCTTTTTCCTGTTAATCCTAGCATGATAAAGAAGATTCAAAGAGAGTGAGATGCCAGCTCCTTTCATTCAGTCAGTAGCTTCAAACATTTCTGGTATATGAAAAACATGTTTTTCAATGGCAAAAATCAATGAATATTGTAAATGCACAAACAGTAATATCTCCACATTGCAAGGTGCAATTCTGAAATTTTTAGCTTTTTCCTGCTAATCCTAGCATGATAAAGAAGATTCAAAGAGAGTGAGATGCCAGCTCCTTTCATTCAGTCAGTAGCTTCAAACATTTCTGGTATATGAAAAACATGTTTTTCAATGGCAAAAATCAATGAATATTGTAAATGCACAAACAGTAATATCTCCACATTGCAAGGTGCAATTCTGAAATTTTTAGCTTTTTCCTGCTAATCCTAGCATGATAAAGATTCAAAGAGAGTGAGATGCCAGCTCCTTTCATTCAGTCAGTAGCTTCAAACATTTCTGGACGTTTTTCAATGGCAAAAATCAATGAATATTGTAAATGCACAAACAGTAATATCTCCACATTGCACGGTGCAATTCTGAAATTTTTAGCTTTTTCCTGCTAATCCTAGCATGATAAAGAAGATTCAAAGAGAGTGAGATGCCAGCTCCTTTCATTCAGTCAGTAGCTTCAAACATTTCTGGTATATGAAAAACATGTTTTTCAATGGCAAAAATCAATGAATATTGTAAATGCACAAACAGTAATATCTCCACATTGCAAGGTGCAATTCTGAAATTTTTAGCTTTTTCCTGTTAATCCTAGCATGATAAAGAAGATTCAAAGAGAGTGAGATGCCAGCTCCTTTCATTCAGTCAGTAGCTTCAAACATTTCTGGACGTTTTTCAATGGCAAAAATCAATGAATATTGTAAATGCACAAACAGTAATATCTCCACATTGCAAGGTGCAATTCTGAAATTTTTAGCTTTTTCCTGTTAATCCTAGCATGATAAAGAAGATTCAAAGAGAGTGAGATGCCAGCTCCTTTCATTCAGTCAGTAGCTTCAAACATTTCTGGTATATGAAAAACATGTTTTTCAATGGCAAAAATCAATGAATATTGTAAATGCACAAACAGTAATATCTCCACATTGCAAGGTGCAATTCTGAAATTTTTAGCTTTTTCCTGCTAATCCTAGCATGATAAAGAAGATTCAAAGAGAGTGAGATGCCATCTCCTTTCATTCAGTCAGTAGCTTCAAACATTTCTGGTATATGAAAAACATGTTTTTCAATGGCAAAAATCAATGAATATTGAAAATGCACAAACAGTAATATCTCCACATTGCACAGTGCAATTCTGAAATTTTTTGCTTTTTCCTGTTAATCCTAGCATGATAAAGAAGATTCAAAGAGAGTGAGATGCCAGCTCCTTTCATTCAGTCAGTAGCTTCAGACATTTCTGGTATATGAAAAACATGTTTTTCAATGGCAAAAATCAATGAATATTGTAAATGCACAAACAGTAATATCTCCACATTGCACGGTGCAATTCTGAAATTTTTTGCTTTTTCCTGCTAATCCTAGCATGATAAAGAAGATTCAAAGAGAGTGAGATGCCAGCTCCTTTCATTCAGTCAGTAGCTTCAAACATTTCTGGACGTTTTTCAATGGCAAAAATCAATGAATATTGTAAATGCACAAACAGTAAGATCTCCACATTGCAAGGTGCAATTCTGAAATTTTTTGCTTTTTCCTGCTAATCCTAGCATGATAAAGAAGATTCAAAGAGAGTGAGATGCCAGCTCCTTTCATTCAGTCAGTAGCTTCAAACATTTCTGGTATATGAAAAACATGTTTTTCAATGGCAAAAATCAATGAATATTGTAAATGCACAAACAGTAATATCTCCACATTGCAAGGTGCAATTCTGAAATTTTTAGCTTTTTCCTGTTAATCCTAGCATGATAAAGAAGATTCAAAGAGAGTGAGATGCCAGCTCCTTTCATTCAGTCAGTAGCTTCAAACATTTCTGGTATATGAAAAACATGTTTTTCAATGGCAAAAATCAATGAATATTGTAAATGCACAAACAGTAATATCTCCACATTGCAAGGTGCAATTCTGAAATTTTTTGCTTTTTCCTGCTAATCCTAGCATGATAAAGAAGATTCAAAGAGAGTGAGATGCCAGCTCCTTTCATTCAGTCAGTAGCTTCAAACATTTCTGGTATATGAAAAACATGTTTTTCAATGGCAAAAATCAATGAATATTGTAAATGCACAAACAGTAATATCTCCACATTGCACGGTGCAATTCTGAAATTTTTAGCTTTTTCCTGTTAATCCTAGCATGATAAAGAAGATTCAAAGAGAGTGAGATGCCAGCTCCTTTCATTCAGTCAGTAGCTTCAAACATTTCTGGTATATGAAAAACATGTTTTTCAATGGCAAAAATCAATGAATATTGTAAATGCACAAACAGTAATATCTCCACATTGCAAGGTGCAATTCTGAAATTTTTTGCTTTTTCCTGCTAATCCTAGCATGATAAAGAAGATTCAAAGAGAGTGAGATGCCAGCTCCTTTCATTCAGTCAGTAGCTTCAAACATTTCTGGACGTTTTTCAATGGCAAAAATCAATGAATATTGTAAATGCACAAACAGTAATATCTCCACATTGCAAGGTGCAATTCTGAAATTTTTAGCTTTTTCCTGTTAATCCTAGCATGATAAAGAAGATTCAAAGAGAGTGAGATGCCAGCTCCTTTCATTCAGTCAGTAGCTTCAAACATTTCTGGTATATGAAAAACATGTTTTTCAATGGCAAAAATCAATGAATATTGTAAATGCACAAACAGTAATATCTCCACATTGCAAGGTGCAATTCTGAATTTTTTTCTTTTTCCTGCTAATCCTAGCATGATAAAGAAGATTCAAAGAGAGTGAGATGCCAGCTCCTTTCATTCAGTCAGTAGCTTCAAACATTTCTGGACGTTTTTCAATGGCAAAAATCAATGAAAATTGTAAATGCACAAACAGTAATATCTCCACATTGCACGGTGCAATTCTGAAATTTTTAGCTTTTTCCTGTTAATCCTAGCATGATAAAGAAGATTCAAAGAGAGTGAGATGCCAGCTCCTTTCATTCAGTCAGTAGCTTCAAACATTTCTGGTATATGAAAAACATGTTTTTCAATGGCAAAAATCAATGAATATTGTAAATGCACAAACAGTAATATCTCCACATTGCAAGGTGCAATTCTGAAATTTTTTGCTTTTTCCTGCTAATCCTAGCATGATAAAGAAGATTCAAAGAGAGTGAGATGCCAGCTCCTTTCATTCAGTCAGTAGCTTCAAACATTTCTGGACGTTTTTCAATGGCAAAAATCAATGAATATTGTAAATGCACAAACAGTAATATCTCCACATTGCAAGGTGCAATTCTGAAATTTTTAGCTTTTTCCTGTTAATCCTAGCATGATAAAGAAGATTCAAAGAGAGTGAGATGCCAGCTCCTTTCATTCAGTCAGTAGCTTCAAACATTTCTGGTATATGAAAAACATGTTTTTCAATGGCAAAAATCAATGAATATTGTAAATGCACAAACAGTAATATCTCCACATTGCAAGGTGCAATTCTGAAATTTTTTGCTTTTTCCTGTTAATCCTAGCATGATAAAGAAGATTCAAAGAGAGTGAGATGCCAGCTCCTTTCATTCAGTCAGTAGCTTCAAACATTTCTGGTATATGAAAAACATGTTTTTCAATGGCAAAAATCAATGAATATTGTAAATGCACAAACAGTAATATCTCCACATTGCACGGTGCAATTCTGAAATTTTTAGCTTTTTCCTGTTAATCCTAGCATGATAAAGAAGATTCAAAGAGAGTGAGATGCCAGCTCCTTTCATTCAGTCAGTAGCTTCAAACATTTCTGGTATATGAAAAACATGTTTTTCAATGGCAAAAATCAATGAATATTGTAAATGCACAAACAGTAATATCTCCACATTGCACGGTGCAATTCTGAAATTTTTAGCTTTTTCCTGTTAATCCTAGCATGATAAAGAAGATTCAAAGAGAGTGAGATGCCAGCTCCTTTCATTCAGTCAGTAGCTTCAAACATTTCTGGTATATGAAAAACATGTTTTTCAATGGCAAAAATCAATGAATATTGTAAATGCACAAACAGTAATATCTCCACATTGCACGGTGCAATTCTGAAATTTTTTGCTTTTTCCTGCTAATCCTAGCATGATAAAGAAGATTCAAAGAGAGTGATATGCCAGCTCCTTTCATTCAGTCAGTAGCTTCAAACATTTCTGGACGTTTTTCAATGGCAAAAATCAATGAATATTGTAAATGCACAAACAGTAATATCTCCACATTGCAATGTGCAATTCTGAAATTTTTAGCTTTTTCCTGTTAATCCTAGCATGATAAAGAAGATTCAAAGAGAGTGAGATGCCAGCTCCTTTCATTCAGTCAGTAGCTTCAAACATTTCTGGTATATGAAAAACATGTTTTTCAATGGCAAAAATCAATGAATATTGTAAATGCACAAACAGTAATATCTCCACATTGCACGGTGCAATTCTGAAATTTTTAGCTTTTTCCTGTTAATCCTAGCATGATAAAGAAGATTCAAAGAGAGTGAGATGCCAGCTCCTTTCATTCAGTCAGTAGCTTCAAACATTTCTGGTATATGAAAAACATGTTTTTCAATGGCAAAAATCAATGAATATTGTAAATGCACAAACAGTAATATCTCCACATTGCACGGTGCAATTCTGAAATTTTTTGCTTTTTCCTGCTAATCCTAGCATGATAAAGAAGATTCAAAGAGAGTGAGATGCCATCTCCTTTCATTCAGTCAGTAGCTTCAAACATTTCTGGACGTTTTTCAATGGCAAAAATCAATGAATATTGTAAATGCACAAACAGTAATATCTCCACATTGCACGGTGCAATTCTGAAATTTTTAGCTTTTTCCTGTTAATCCTAGCATGATAAAGAAGATTCAAAGAGAGTGAGATGCCAGCTCCTTTCATTCAGTCAGTAGCTTCAAACATTTCTGGTATATGAAAAACATGTTTTTCAATGGCAAAAATCAATGAATATTGTAAATGCACAAACAGTAATATCTCCACATTGCAAGGTGCAATTCTGAAATTTTTTGCTTTTTCCTGCTAATCCTAGCATGATAAAGAAGATTCAAAGAGAGTGAGATGCCAGCTCCTTTCATTCAGTCAGTAGCTTCAAACATTTCTGGACGTTTTTCAATGGCAAAAATCAATGAATATTGTAAATGCACAAACAGTAATATCTCCACATTGCAAGGTGCAATTCTGAAATTTTTAGCTTTTTCCTGTTAATCCTAGCATGATAAAGAAGATTCAAAGAGAGTGGGATGCCAGCTCCTTTCATTCAGTCAGTAGCTTCAAACATTTCTGGTATATGAAAAACATGTTTTTCAATGGCAAAAATCAATGAATATTGTAAATGCACAAACAGTAATATCTCCACATTGCACGGTGCAATTCTGAAATTTTTTGCTTTTTCCTGCTAATCCTAGCATGATAAAGAAGATTCAAAGAGAGTGAGATGCCAGCTCCTTTCATTCAGTCAGTAGCTTCAAACATTTCTGGACGTTTTTCAATGGCAAAAATCAATGAATATTGTAAATGCACAAACAGTAATATCTCCACATTGCAAGGTGCAATTCTGAAATTTTTAGCTTTTTCCTGTTAATCCTAGCATGATAAAGAAGATTCAAAGAGAGTGAGATGCCAGCTCCTTTCATTCAGTCAGTAGCTTCAAACATTTCTGGTATATGAAAAACATGTTTTTCAATGGCAAAAATCAATGAATATTGTAAATGCACAAACAGTAATATCTCCACATTGCACGGTGCAATTCTGAAATTTTTAGCTTTTTCCTGTTAATCCTAGCATGATAAAGAAGATTCAAAGAGAGTGAGATGCCAGCTCCTTTCATTCAGTCAGTAGCTTCAAACATTTCTGGTATATGAAAAACATGTTTTTCAATGGCAAAAATCAATGAATATTGTAAATGCACAAACAGTAATATCTCCACATTGCAAGGTGCAATTCTGAAATTTTTAGCTTTTTCCTGCTAATCCTAGCATGATAAAGAAGATTCAAAGAGAGTGAGATGCCAGCTCCTTTCATTCAGTCAGTAGCTTCAAACATTTCTGGACGTTTTTCAATGGCAAAAATCAATGAATATTGTAAATGCACAAACAGTAATATCTCCACATTGCACGGTGCAATTCTGAAATTTTTAGCTTTTTCCTGCTAATCCTAGCATGATAAAGAAGATTCAAAGAGAGTGAGATGCCAGCTCCTTTCATTCAGTCAGTAGCTTCAAACATTTCTGGTATATGAAAAACATGTTTTTCAATGGCAAAAATCAATGAATATTGTAAATGCACAAACAGTAATATCTCCACATTGCAAGGTGCAATTCTGAAATTTTTAGCTTTTTCCTGTTAATCCTAGCATGATAAAGAAGATTCAAAGAGAGTGAGATGCCAGCTCCTTTCATTCAGTCAGTAGCTTCAAACATTTCTGGACGTTTTTCAATGGCAAAAATCAATGAATATTGTAAATGCACAAACAGTAATATCTCCACATTGCAAGGTGCAATTCTGAAATTTTTAGCTTTTTCCTGTTAATCCTAGCATGATAAAGAAGATTCAAAGAGAGTGAGATGCCAGCTCCTTTCATTCAGTCAGTAGCTTCAAACATTTCTGGTATATGAAAAACATGTTTTTCAATGGCAAAAATCAATGAATATTGTAAATGCACAAACAGTAATATCTCCACATTGCAAGGTGCAATTCTGAAATTTTTAGCTTTTTCCTGCTAATCCTAGCATGATAAAGAAGATTCAAAGAGAGTGAGATGCCATCTCCTTTCATTCAGTCAGTAGCTTCAAACATTTCTGGTATATGAAAAACATGTTTTTCAATGGCAAAAATCAATGAATATTGTAAATGCACAAACAGTAATATCTCCACATTGCACGGTGCAATTCTGAAATTTTTTGCTTTTTCCTGTTAATCCTAGCATGATAAAGAAGATTCAAAGAGAGTGAGATGCCAGCTCCTTTCATTCAGTCAGTAGCTTCAAACATTTCTGGTATATGAAAAACATGTTTTTCAATGGCAAAAATCAATGAATATTGTAAATGCACAAACAGTAATATCTCCACATTGCACGGTGCAATTCTGAAATTTTTTGCTTTTTCCTGCTAATCCTAGCATGATAAAGAAGATTCAAAGAGAGTGAGATGCCAGCTCCTTTCATTCAGTCAGTAGCTTCAAACATTTCTGGACGTTTTTCAATGGCAAAAATCAATGAATATTGTAAATGCACAAACAGTAATATCTCCACATTGCAAGGTGCAATTCTGAAATTTTTTGCTTTTTCCTGCTAATCCTAGCATGATAAAGAAGATTCAAAGAGAGTGAGATGCCAGCTCCTTTCATTCAGTCAGTAGCTTCAAACATTTCTGGTATATGAAAAACATGTTTTTCAATGGCAAAAATCAATGAATATTGTAAATGCACAAACAGTAATATCTCCACATTGCAAGGTGCAATTCTGAAATTTTTAGCTTTTTCCTGTTAATCCTAGCATGATAAAGAAGATTCAAAGAGAGTGAGATGCCAGCTCCTTTCATTCAGTCAGTAGCTTCAAACATTTCTGGTATATGAAAAACATGTTTTTCAATGGCAAAAATCAATGAATATTGTAAATGCACAAACAGTAATATCTCCACATTGCAAGGTGCAATTCTGAAATTTTTTGCTTTTTCCTGTTAATCCTAGCATGATAAAGAAGATTCAAAGAGAGTGAGATGCCAGCTCCTTTCATTCAGTCAGTAGCTTCAAACATTTCTGGTATATGAAAAACATGTTTTTCAATGGCAAAAATCAATGAATATTGTAAATGCACAAACAGTAATATCTCCACATTGCACGGTGCAATTCTGAAATTTTTAGCTTTTTCCTGTTAATCCTAGCATGATAAAGAAGATTCAAAGAGAGTGAGATGCCAGCTCCTTTCATTCAGTCAGTAGCTTCAAACATTTCTGGTATATGAAAAACATGTTTTTCAATGGCAAAAATCAATGAATATTGTAAATGCACAAACAGTAATATCTCCACATTGCAAGGTGCAATTCTGAAATTTTTTGCTTTTTCCTGCTAATCCTAGCATGATAAAGAAGATTCAAAGAGAGTGAGATGCCAGCTCCTTTCATTCAGTCAGTAGCTTCAAACATTTCTGGACGTTTTTCAATGGCAAAAATCAATGAATATTGTAAATGCACAAACAGTAATATCTCCACATTGCAAGGTGCAATTCTGAAATTTTTAGCTTTTTCCTGTTAATCCTAGCATGATAAAGAAGATTCAAAGAGAGTGAGATGCCAGCTCCTTTCATTCAGTCAGTAGCTTCAAACATTTCTGGTATATGAAAAACATGTTTTTCAATGGCAAAAATCAATGAATATTGTAAATGCACAAACAGTAATATCTCCACATTGCAAGGTGCAATTCTGAATTTTTTTGCTTTTTCCTGCTAATCCTAGCATGATAAAGAAGATTCAAAGAGAGTGAGATGCCAGCTCCTTTCATTCAGTCAGTAGCTTCAAACATTTCTGGACGTTTTTCAATGGCAAAAATCAATGAAAATTGTAAATGCACAAACAGTAATATCTCCACATTGCACGGTGCAATTCTGAAATTTTTAGCTTTTTCCTGTTAATCCTAGCATGATAAAGAAGATTCAAAGAGAGTGAGATGCCAGCTCCTTTCATTCAGTCAGTAGCTTCAAACATTTCTGGTATATGAAAAACATGTTTTTCAATGGCAAAAATCAATGAATATTGTAAATGCACAAACAGTAATATCTCCACATTGCAAGGTGCAATTCTGAAATTTTTTGCTTTTTCCTGCTAATCCTAGCATGATAAAGAAGATTCAAAGAGAGTGAGATGCCAGCTCCTTTCATTCAGTCAGTAGCTTCAAACATTTCTGGACGTTTTTCAATGGCAAAAATCAATGAATATTGTAAATGCACAAACAGTAATATCTCCACATTGCAAGGTGCAATTCTGAAATTTTTAGCTTTTTCCTGTTAATCCTAGCATGATAAAGAAGATTCAAAGAGAGTGAGATGCCAGCTCCTTTCATTCAGTCAGTAGCTTCAAACATTTCTGGTATATGAAAAACATGTTTTTCAATGGCAAAAATCAATGAATATTGTAAATGCACAAACAGTAATATCTCCACATTGCAAGGTGCAATTCTGAAATTTTTTGCTTTTTCCTGCTAATCCTAGCATGATAAAGAAGATTCAAAGAGAGTGAGATGCCAGCTCCTTTCATTCAGTCAGTAGCTTCAAACATTTCTGGTATATGAAAAACATGTTTTTCAATGGCAAAAATCAATGAATATTGTAAATGCACAAACAGTAATATCTCCACATTGCACGGTGCAATTCTGAAATTTTTTGCTTTTTCCTGCTAATCCTAGCATGATAAAGAAGATTCAAAGAGAGTGAGATGCCAGCTCCTTTCATTCAGTCAGTAGCTTCAAACATTTGTGGTATATGAAAAACATGTTTTTCAATGGCAAAAATCAATGAATATTGTAAATGCACAAACAGTAATATCTCCACATTGCACGGTGCAATTCTGAAATTTTTAGCTTTTTCCTGCTAATCCTAGCATGATAAAGAAGATTCAAAGAGAGTGAGATGCCAGCTCCTTTCATTCAGTCAGTAGCTTCAAACATTTCTGGTATATGAAAAACATGTTTTTCAATGGCAAAAATCAATGAATATTGTAAATGCACAAACAGTAATATCTCCACATTGCACGGTGCAATTCTGAAATTTTTAGCTTTTTCCTGTTAATCCTAGCATGATAAAGAAGATTCAAAGAGAGTGAGATGCCAGCTCCTTTCATTCAGTCAGTAGCTTCAAACATTTCTGGTATATGAAAAACATGTTTTTCAATGGCAAAAATCAATGAATATTGTAAATGCACAAACAGTAATATCTCCACATTGCACGGTGCAATTCTGAAATTTTTAGCTTTTTCCTGTTAATCCTAGCATGATAAAGAAGATTCAAAGAGAGTGAGATGCCAGCTCCTTTCATTCAGTCAGTAGCTTCAAACATTTCTGGTATATGAAAAACATGTTTTTCAATGGCAAAAATCAATGAATATTGTAAATGCACAAACAGTAATATCTCCACATTGCACGGTGCAATTCTGAAATTTTTTGCTTTTTCCTGCTAATCCTAGCATGATAAAGAAGATTCAAAGAGAGTGAGATGCCAGCTCCTTTCATTCAGTCAGTAGCTTCAAACATTTCTGGACGTTTTTCAATGGCAAAAATCAATGAATATTGTAAATGCACAAACAGTAATATCTCCACATTGCAAGGTGCAATTCTGAAATTTTTAGCTTTTTCCTGTTAATCCTAGCATGATAAAGAAGATTCAAAGAGAGTGAGATGCCAGCTCCTTTCATTCAGTCAGTAGCTTCAAACATTTCTGGTATATGAAAAACATGTTTTTCAATGGCAAAAATCAATGAATATTGTAAATGCACAAACAGTAATATCTCCACATTGCACGGTGCAATTCTGAAATTTTTAGCTTTTTCCTGTTAATCCTAGCATGATAAAGAAGATTCAAAGAGAGTGAGATGCCAGCTCCTTTCATTCAGTCAGTAGCTTCAAACATTTCTGGTATATGAAAAACATGTTTTTCAATGGCAAAAATCAATGAATATTGTAAATGCACAAACAGTAATATCTCCACATTGCACGGTGCAATTCTGAAATTTTTTGCTTTTTCCTGCTAATCCTAGCATGATAAAGAAGATTCAAAGAGAGTGAGATGCCAGCTCCTTTCATTCAGTCAGTAGCTTCAAACATTTCTGGACGTTTTTCAATGGCAAAAATCAATGAATATTGTAAATGCACAAACAGTAATATCTCCACATTGCACGGTGCAATTCTGAAATTTTTAGCTTTTTCCTGTTAATCCTAGCATGATAAAGAAGATTCAAAGAGAGTGAGATGCCAGCTCCTTTCATTCAGTCAGTAGCTTCAAACATTTCTGGTATATGAAAAACATGTTTTTCAATGGCAAAAATCAATGAATATTGTAAATGCACAAACAGTAATATCTCCACATTGCAAGGTGCAATTCTGAAATTTTTTGCTTTTTCCTGCTAATCCTAGCATGATAAAGAAGATTCAAAGAGAGTGAGATGCCAGCTCCTTTCATTCAGTCAGTAGCTTCAAACATTTCTGGATGTTTTTCAATGGCAAAAATCAATGAATATTGTAAATGCACAAACAGTAATATCTCCACATTGCAAGGTGCAATTCTGAAATTTTTAGCTTTTTCCTGTTAATCCTAGCATGATAAAGAAGATTCAAAGAGAGTGAGATGCCAGCTCCTTTCATTCAGTCAGTAGCTTCAAACATTTCTGGTATATGAAAAACATGTTTTTCAATGGCAAAAATCAATGAATATTGTAAATGCACAAACAGTAATATCTCCACATTGCACGGTGCAATTCTGAAATTTTTAGCTTTTTCCTGTTAATCCTAGCATGATAAAAAAGATTCAAAGAGAGTGAGATGCCAGCTCCTTTCATTCAGTCAGTAGCTTCAAACATTTCTGGTATATGAAAAACATGTTTTTCAATGGCAAAAATCAATGAATATTGTAAATGCACAAACAGTAATATCTCCACATTGCAAGGTGCAATTCTGAAATTTTTTGCTTTTTCCTGCTAATCCTAGCATGATAAAGAAGATTCAAAGAGAGTGAGATGCCAGCTCCTTTCATTCAGTCAGTAGCTTCAAACATTTCTGGACGTTTTTCAATGGCAAAAATCAATGAATATTGTAAATGCACAAACAGTAATATCTCCACATTGCAAGGTGCAATTCTGAAATTTTTAGCTTTTTCCTGTTAATCCTAGCATGATAAAGAAGATTCAAAGAGAGTGAGATGCCAGCTCCTTTCATTCAGTCAGTAGCTTCAAACATTTCTGGTATATGAAAAACATGTTTTTCAATGGCAAAAATCAATGAATATTGTAAATGCACAAACAGTAATATCTCCACATTGCAAGGTGCAATTCTGAAATTTTTTGCTTTTTCCTGCTAATCCTAGCATGATAAAGAAGATTTAAAGAGAGTGAGATGCCAGCTCCTTTCATTCAGTCAGTAGCTTCAAACATTTCTGGTATATGAAAAACATGTTTTTCAATGGCAAAAATCAATGAATATTGTAAATGCACAAACAGTAATATCTCCACATTGCACGGTGCAATTCTGAAATTTTTAGCTTTTTCCTGTTAATCCTAGCATGATAAAAAGATTCAAAGAGAGTGAGATGCCAGCTCCTTTCATTCAGTCAGTAGCTTCAAACATTTCTGGTATATGAAAAACATGTTTTTCAATGGCAAAAATCAATGAATATTGTAAATGCACAAACAGTAATATCTCCACATTGCAAGGTGCAATTCTGAAATTTTTTGCTTTTTCCTGCTAATCCTAGCATGATAAAGAAGATTCAAAGAGAGTGAGATGCCAGCTCCTTTCATTCAGTCAGTAGCTTCAAACATTTCTGGACGTTTTTCAATGGCAAAAATCAATGAATATTGTAAATGCACAAACAGTAATATCTCCACATTGCAAGGTGCAATTCTGAAATTTTTAGCTTTTTCCTGTTAATCCTAGCATGATAAAGAAGATTCAAAGAGAGTGAGATGCCAGCTCCTTTCATTCAGTCAGTAGCTTCAAACATTTCTGGTATATGAAAAACATGTTTTTCAATGGCAAAAATCAATGAATATTGTAAATGCACAAACAGTAATATCTCCACATTGCAAGGTGCAATTCTGAAATTTTTTGCTTTTTCCTGCTAATCCTAGCATGATAAAGAAGATTCAAAGAGAGTGAGATGCCAGCTCCTTTCATTCAGTCAGTAGCTTCAAACATTTCTGGACGTTTTTCAATGGCAAAAATCAATGAATATTGTAAATGCACAAACAGTAATATCTCCACATTGCACGGTGCAATTCTGAAATTTTTAGCTTTTTCCTGTTAATCCTAGCATGATAAAGAAGATTCAAAGAGAGTGAGATGCCAGCTCCTTTCATTCAGTCAGTAGCTTCAAACATTTCTGGTATATGAAAAACATGTTTTTCAATGGCAAAAATCAATGAATATTGTAAATGCACAAACAGTAATATCTCCACATTGTAAGGTGCAATTCTGAAATTTTTTGCTTTTTCCTGCTAATCCTAGCATGTTAAAGAAGATTCAAAGAGAGTGAGATGCCAGCTCCTTTCATTCAGTCAGTAGCTTCAAACATTTCTGGACGTTTTTCAATGGCAAAAATCAATGAATATTGTAAATGCACAAACAGTAATATCTCCACATTGCAAGGTGCAATTCTGAAATTTTTAGCTTTTTCCTGTTAATCCTAGCATGATAAAGAAGATTCAAAGAGAGTGAGATGCCAGCTCCTTTCATTCAGTCAGTAGCTTCAAACATTTCTGGTATATGAAAAACATGTTTTTCAATGGCAAAAATCAATGAATATTGTAAATGCACAAACAGTAATATCTCCACATTGCAAGGTGCAATTCTGAAATTTTTTGCTTTTTCCTGCTAATCCTAGCATGATAAAGAAGATTCAAAGAGAGTGAGATGCCAGCTCCTTTCATTCAGTCAGTAGCTTCAAACATTTCTGGTATATGAAAAACATGTTTTTCAATGGCAAAAATCAATGAATATTGTAAATGCACAAACAGTAATATCTCCACATTGCACGGTGCAATTCTGAAATTTTTTGCTTTTTCCTGCTAATCCTAGCATGATAAAGAAGATTCAAAGAGAGTGAGATGCCAGCTCCTTTCATTCAGTCAGTAGCTTCAAACATTTCTGGTATATGAAAAACATGTTTTTCAATGGCAAAAATCAATGAATATTGTAAATGCACAAACAGTAATATCTCCACATTGCACGGTGCAATTCTGAAATTTTTAGCTTTTTCCTGCTAATCCTAGCATGATAAAGAAGATTCAAAGAGAGTGAGATGCCAGCTCCTTTCATTCAGTCAGTAGCTTCAAACATTTCTGGTATATGAAAAACATGTTTTTCAATGGCAAAAATCAATGAATATTGTAAATGCACAAACAGTAATATCTCCACATTGCACGGTGCAATTCTGAAATTTTTAGCTTTTTCCTGTTAATCCTAGCATGATAAAGAAGATTCAAAGAGAGTGAGATGCCAGCTCCTTTCATTCAGTCAGTAGCTTCAAACATTTCTGGTATATGAAAAACATGTTTTTCAATGGCAAAAATCAATGAATATTGTAAATGCACAAACAGTAATATCTCCACATTGCACGGTGCAATTCTGAAATTTTTAGCTTTTTCCTGTTAATCCTAGCATGATAAAGAAGATTCAAAGAGAGTGAGATGCCAGCTCCTTTCATTCAGTCAGTAGCTTCAAACATTTCTGGTATATGAAAAACATGTTTTTCAATGGCAAAAATCAATGAATATTGTAAATGCACAAACAGTAATATCTCCACATTGCACGGTGCAATTCTGAAATTTTTTGCTTTTTCCTGCTAATCCTAGCATGATAAAGAAGATTCAAAGAGAGTGAGATGCCAGCTCCTTTCATTCAGTCAGTAGCTTCAAACATTTCTGGACGTTTTTCAATGGCAAAAATCAATGAATATTGTAAATGCACAAACAGTAATATCTCCACATTGCAAGGTGCAATTCTGAAATTTTTAGCTTTTTCCTGTTAATCCTAGCATGATAAAGAAGATTCAAAGAGAGTGAGATGCCAGCTCCTTTCATTCAGTCAGTAGCTTCAAACATTTCTGGTATATGAAAAACATGTTTTTCAATGGCAAAAATCAATGAATATTGTAAATGCACAAACAGTAATATCTCCACATTGCAAGGTGCAATTCTGAAATTTTTTGCTTTTTCCTGCTAATCCTAGCATGATAAAGAAGATTCAAAGAGAGTGAGATGCCAGCTCCTTTCATTCAGTCAGTAGCTTCAAACATTTCTGGACGTTTTTCAATGGCAAAAATCAATGAATATTGTAAATGCACAAACAGTAATATCTCCACATTGCAAGGTGCAATTCTGAAATTTTTAGCTTTTTCCTGTTAATCCTAGCATGATAAAGAAGATTCAAAGAGAGTGAGATGCCAGCTCCTTTCATTCAGTCAGTAGCTTCAAACATTTCTGGTATATGAAAAACATGTTTTTCAATGGCAAAAATCAATGAATATTGTAAATGCACAAACAGTAATATCTCCACATTGCACGGTGCAATTCTGAAATTTTTAGCTTTTTCCTGTTAATCCTAGCATGATAAAGAAGATTCAAAGAGAGTGAGATGCCAGCTCCTTTCATTCAGTCAGTAGCTTCAAACATTTCTGGTATATGAAAAACATGTTTTTCAATGGCAAAAATCAATGAATATTGTAAATGCACAAACAGTAATATCTCCACATTGCACGGTGCAATTCTGAAATTTTTTGCTTTTTCCTGCTAATCCTAGCATGATAAAGAAGATTCAAAGAGAGTGAGATGCCAGCTCCTTTCATTCAGTCAGTAGCTTCAAACATTTCTGGACGTTTTTCAATGGCAAAAATCAATGAATATTGTAAATGCACAAACAGTAATATCTCCACATTGCACGGTGCAATTCTGAAATTTTTAGCTTTTTCCTGTTAATCCTAGCATGATAAAGAAGATTCAAAGAGAGTGAGATGCCAGCTCCTTTCATTCAGTCAGTAGCTTCAAACATTTCTGGTATATGAAAAACATGTTTTTCAATGGCAAAAATCAATGAATATTGTAAATGCACAAACAGTAATATCTCCACATTGCAAGGTGCAATTCTGAAATTTTTTGCTTTTTCCTGCTAATCCTAGCATGATAAAGAAGATTCAAAGAGAGTGAGATGCCAGCTCCTTTCATTCAGTCAGTAGCTTCAATCATTTCTGGACGTTTTTCAATGGCAAAAATCAATGAATATTGTAAATGCACAAACAGTAATATCTCCACATTGCAAGGTGCAATTCTGAAATTTTTAGCTTTTTCCTGTTAATCCTAGCATGATAAAGAAGATTCAAAGAGAGTGAGATGCCAGCTCCTTTCATTCAGTCAGTAGCTTCAAACATTTCTGGTATATGAAAAACATGTTTTTCAATGGCAAAAATCAATGAATATTGTAAATGCACAAACAGTAATATCTCCACATTGCACGGTGCAATTCTGAAATTTTTTGCTTTTTCCTGCTAATCCTAGCATGATAAAGAAGATTCAAAGAGAGTGAGATGCCAGCTCCTTTCATTCAGTCAGTAGCTTCAAACATTTCTGGACGTTTTTCAATGGCAAAAATCAATGAATATTGTAAATGCACAAACAGTAATATCTCCACATTGCAAGGTGCAATTCTGAAATTTTTAGCTTTTTCCTGTTAATCCTAGCATGATAAAGAAGATTCAAAGAGAGTGAGATGCCAGCTCCTTTCATTCAGTCAGTAGCTTCAAACATTTCTGGTATATGAAAAACATGTTTTTCAATGGCAAAAATCAATGAATATTGTAAATGCACAAACAGTAATATCTCCACATTGCACGGTGCAATTCTGAAATTTTTAGCTTTTTCCTGTTAATCCTAGCATGATAAAGAAGATTCAAAGAGAGTGAGATGCCAGCTCCTTTCATTCAGTCAGTAGCTTCAAACATTTCTGGTATATGAAAAACATGTTTTTCAATGGCAAAAATCAATGAATATTGTAAATGCACAAACAGTAATATCTCCACATTGCAAGGTGCAATTCTGAAATTTTTTGCTTTTTCCTGCTAATCCTAGCATGATAAAGAAGATTCAAAGAGAGTGAGATGCCAGCTCCTTTCATTCAGTCAGTAGCTTCAAACATTTCTGGACGTTTTTCAATGGCAAAAATCAATGAATATTGTAAATGCACAAACAGTAATATCTCCACATTGCAAGGTGCAATTCTGAAATTTTTAGCTTTTTCCTGTTAATCCTAGCATGATAAAGAAGATTCAAAGAGAGTGAGATGCCAGCTCCTTTCATTCAGTCAGTAGCTTCAAACATTTCTGGTATATGAAAAACATGTTTTTCAATGGCAAAAATCAATGAATATTGTAAATGCACAAACAGTAATATCTCCACATTGCAAGGTGCAATTCTGAAATTTTTTGCTTTTTCCTGCTAATCCTAGCATGATAAAGAAGATTCAAAGAGAGTGAGATGCCAGCTCCTTTCATTCAGTCAGTAGCTTCAAACATTTCTGGACGTTTTTCAATGGCAAAAATCAATGAATATTGTAAATGCACAAACAGTAATATCTCCACATTGCACGGTGCAATTCTGAAATTTTTAGCTTTTTCCTGTTAATCCTAGCATGATAAAGAAGATTCAAAGAGAGTGAGATGCCAGCTCCTTTCATTCAGTCAGTAGCTTCAAACATTTCTGGTATATGAAAAACATGTTTTTCAATGGCAAAAATCAATGAATATTGTAAATGCACAAACAGTAATATCTCCACATTGCAAGGTGCAATTCTGAAATTTTTTGCTTTTTCCTGCTAATCCTAGCATGTTAAAGAAGATTCAAAGAGAGTGAGATGCCAGCTCCTTTCATTCAGTCAGTAGCTTCAAACATTTCTGGACGTTTTTCAATGGCAAAAATCAATGAATATTGTAAATGCACAAACAGTAATATCTCCACATTGCAAGGTGCAATTCTGAAATTTTTAGCTTTTTCCTGTTAATCCTAGCATGATAAAGAAGATTCAAAGAGAGTGAGATGCCAGCTCCTTTCATTCAGTCAGTAGCTTCAAACATTTCTGGTATATGAAAAACATGTTTTTCAATGGCAAAAATCAATGAATATTGTAAATGCACAAACAGTAATATCTCCACATTGCAAGGTGCAATTCTGAAATTTTTTGCTTTTTCCTGCTAATCCTAGCATGATAAAGAAGATTCAAAGAGAGTGAGATGCCAGCTCCTTTCATTCAGTCAGTAGCTTCAAACATTTCTGGTATATGAAAAACATGTTTTTCAATGGCAAAAATCAATGAATATTGTAAATGTACAAACAGTAATATCTCCACATTGCACGGTGCAATTCTGAAATTTTTTGCTTTTTCCTGCTAATCCTAGCATGATAAAGAAGATTCAAAGAGAGTGAGATGCCAGCTCCTTTCATTCAGTCAGTAGCTTCAAACATTTCTGGTATATGAAAAACATGTTTTTCAATGGCAAAAATCAATGAATATTGTAAATGCACAAACAGTAATATCTCCACATTGCACGGTGCAATTCTGAAATTTTTAGCTTTTTCCTGCTAATCCTAGCATGATAAAGAAGATTCAAAGAGAGTGAGATGCCAGCTCCTTTCATTCAGTCAGTAGCTTCAAACATTTCTGGTATATGAAAAACATGTTTTTCAATGGCAAAAATCAATGAATATTGTAAATGCACAAACAGTAATATCTCCACATTGCACGGTGCAATTCTGAAATTTTTAGCTTTTTCCTGTTAATCCTAGCATGATAAAGAAGATTCAAAGAGAGTGAGATGCCAGCTCCTTTCATTCAGTCAGTAGCTTCAAACATTTCTGGTATATGAAAAACATGTTTTTCAATGGCAAAAATCAATGAATATTGTAAATGCACAAACAGTAATATCTCCACATTGCACGGTGCAATTCTGAAATTTTTAGCTTTTTCCTGTTAATCCTAGCATGATAAAGAAGATTCAAAGAGAGTGAGATGCCAGCTCCTTTCATTCAGTCAGTAGCTTCAAACATTTCTGGTATATGAAAAACATGTTTTTCAATGGCAAAAATCAATGAATATTGTAAATGCACAAACAGTAATATCTCCACATTGCACGGTGCAATTCTGAAATTTTTTGCTTTTTCCTGCTAATCCTAGCATGATAAAGAAGATTCAAAGAGAGTGAGATGCCAGCTCCTTTCATTCAGTCAGTAGCTTCAAACATTTCTGGACGTTTTTCAATGGCAAAAATCAATGAATATTGTAAATGCACAAACAGTAATATCTCCACATTGCAAGGTGCAATTCTGAAATTTTTAGCTTTTTCCTGTTAATCCTAGCATGATAAAGAAGATTCAAAGAGAGTGAGATGCCAGCTCCTTTCATTCAGTCAGTAGCTTCAAACATTTCTGGTATATGAAAAACATGTTTTTCAATGGCAAAAATCAATGAATATTGTAAATGCACAAACAGTAATATCTCCACATTGCAAGGTGCAATTCTGAAATTTTTTGCTTTTTCCTGCTAATCCTAGCATGATAAAGAAGATTCAAAGAGAGTGAGATGCCAGCTCCTTTCATTCAGTCAGTAGCTTCAAACATTTCTGGACGTTTTTCAATGGCAAAAATCAATGAATATTGTAAATGCACAAACAGTAATATCTCCACATTGCAAGGTGCAATTCTGAAATTTTTAGCTTTTTCCTGTTAATCCTAGCATGATAAAGAAGATTCAAAGAGAGTGAGATGCCAGCTCCTTTCATTCAGTCAGTAGCTTCAAACATTTCTGGTATATGAAAAACATGTTTTTCAATGGCAAAAATCAATGAATATTGTAAATGCACAAACAGTAATATCTCCACATTGCACGGTGCAATTCTGAAATTTTTTGCTTTTTCCTGCTAATCCTAGCATGATAAAGAAGATTCAAAGAGAGTGAGATGCCAGCTCCTTTCATTCAGTCAGTAGCTTCAAACATTTCTGGACGTTTTTCAATGGCAAAAATCAATGAATATTGTAAATGCACAAACAGTAATATCTCCACATTGCAAGGTGCAATTCTGAAATTTTTAGCTTTTTCCTGTTAATCCTAGCATGATAAAGAAGATTCAAAGAGAGTGAGATGCCAGCTCCTTTCATTCAGTCAGTAGCTTCAAACATTTCTGGTATATGAAAAACATGTTTTTCAATGGCAAAAATCAATGAATATTGTAAATGCACAAACAGTAATATCTCCACATTGCACGGTGCAATTCTGAAATTTTTAGCTTTTTCCTGTTAATCCTAGCATGATAAAGAAGATTCAAAGAGAGTGAGATGCCAGCTCCTTTCATTCAGTCAGTAGCTTCAAACATTTCTGGTATATGAAAAACATGTTTTTCAATGGCAAAAATCAATGAATATTGTAAATGCACAAACAGTAATATCTCCACATTGCAAGGTGCAATTCTGAAATTTTTTGCTTTTTCCTGCTAATCCTAGCATGATAAAGAAGATTCAAAGAGAGTGAGATGCCAGCTCCTTTCATTCAGTCAGTAGCTTCAAACATTTCTGGACGTTTTTCAATGGCAAAAATCAATGAATATTGTAAATGCACAAACAGTAATATCTCCACATTGCAAGGTGCAATTCTGAAATTTTTAGCTTTTTCCTGTTAATCCTAGCATGATAAAGAAGATTCAAAGAGAGTGAGATGCCAGCTCCTTTCATTCAGTCAGTAGCTTCAAACATTTCTGGTATATGAAAAACATGTTTTTCAATGGCAAAAATCAATGAATATTGTAAATGCACAAACAGTAATATCTCCACATTGCAAGGTGCAATTCTGAAATTTTTTGCTTTTTCCTGCTAATCCTAGCATGATAAAGAAGATTCAAAGAGAGTGAGATGCCAGCTCCTTTCATTCAGTCAGTAGCTTCAAACATTTCTGGACGTTTTTCAATGGCAAAAATCAATGAATATTGTAAATGCACAAACAGTAATATCTCCACATTGCACGGTGCAATTCTGAAATTTTTAGCTTTTTCCTGTTAATCCTAGCATGATAAAGAAGATTCAAAGAGAGTGAGATGCCAGCTCCTTTCATTCAGTCAGTAGCTTCAAACATTTCTGGTATATGAAAAACATGTTTTTCAATGGCAAAAATCAATGAATATTGTAAATGCACAAACAGTAATATCTCCACATTGCAAGGTGCAATTCTGAAATTTTTTGCTTTTTCCTGCTAATCCTAGCATGTTAAAGAAGATTCAAAGAGAGTGAGATGCCAGCTCCTTTCATTCAGTCAGTAGCTTCAAACATTTCTGGACGTTTTTCAATGGCAAAAATCAATGAATATTGTAAATGCACAAACAGTAATATCTCCACATTGCAAGGTGCAATTCTGAAATTTTTAGCTTTTTCCTGTTAATCCTAGCATGATAAAGAAGATTCAAAGAGAGTGAGATGCCAGCTCCTTTCATTCAGTCAGTAGCTTCAAACATTTCTGGTATATGAAAAACATGTTTTTCAATGGCAAAAATCAATGAATATTGTAAATGCACAAACAGTAATATCTCCACATTGCAAGGTGCAATTCTGAAATTTTTTGCTTTTTCCTGCTAATCCTAGCATGATAAAGAAGATTCAAAGAGAGTGAGATGCCAGCTCCTTTCATTCAGTCAGTAGCTTCAAACATTTCTGGTATATGAAAAACATGTTTTTCAATGGCAAAAATCAATGAATATTGTAAATGCACAAACAGTAATATCTCCACATTGCACGGTGCAATTCTGAAATTTTTTGCTTTTTCCTGCTAATCCTAGCATGATAAAGAAGATTCAAAGAGAGTGAGATGCCAGCTCCTTTCATTCAGTCAGTAGCTTCAAACATTTCTGGTATATGAAAAACATGTTTTTCAATGGCAAAAATCAATGAATATTGTAAATGCACAAACAGTAATATCTCCACATTGCACGGTGCAATTCTGAAATTTTTAGCTTTTTCCTGCTAATCCTAGCATGATAAAGAAGATTCAAAGAGAGTGAGATGCCAGCTCCTTTCATTCAGTCAGTAGCTTCAAACATTTCTGGTATATGAAAAACATGTTTTTCAATGGCAAAAATCAATGAATATTGTAAATGCACAAACAGTAATATCTCCACATTGCACGGTGCAATTCTGAAATTTTTAGCTTTTTCCTGTTAATCCTAGCATGATAAAGAAGATTCAAAGAGAGTGAGATGCCAGCTCCTTTCATTCAGTCAGTAGCTTCAAACATTTCTGGTATATGAAAAACATGTTTTTCAATGGCAAAAATCAATGAATATTGTAAATGCACAAACAGTAATATCTCCACATTGCACGGTGCAATTCTGAAATTTTTAGCTTTTTCCTGTTAATCCTAGCATGATAAAGAAGATTCAAAGAGAGTGAGATGCCAGCTCCTTTCATTCAGTCAGTAGCTTCAAACATTTCTGGTATATGAAAAACATGTTTTTCAATGGCAAAAATCAATGAATATTGTAAATGCACAAACAGTAATATCTCCACATTGCACGGTGCAATTCTGAAATTTTTTGCTTTTTCCTGCTAATCCTAGCATGATAAAGAAGATTCAAAGAGAGTGAGATGCCAGCTCCTTTCATTCAGTCAGTAGCTTCAAACATTTCTGGACGTTTTTCAATGGCAAAAATCAATGAATATTGTAAATGCACAAACAGTAATATCTCCACATTGCAAGGTGCAATTCTGAAATTTTTAGCTTTTTCCTGTTAATCCTAGCATGATAAAGAAGATTCAAAGAGAGTGAGATGCCAGCTCCTTTCATTCAGTCAGTAGCTTCAAACATTTCTGGTATATGAAAAACATGTTTTTCAATGGCAAAAATCAATGAATATTGTAAATGCACAAACAGTAATATCTCCACATTGCACGGTGCAATTCTGAAATTTTTTGCTTTTTCCTGCTAATCCTAGCATGATAAAGAAGATTCAAAGAGAGTGAGATGCCAGCTCCTTTCATTCAGTCAGTAGCTTCAAACATTTCTGGTATATGAAAAACATGTTTTTCAATGGCAAAAATCAATGAATATTGTAAATGCACAAACAGTAATATCTCCACATTGCAAGGTGCAATTCTGAAATTTTTAGCTTTTTCCTGTTAATCCTAGCATGATAAAGAAGATTCAAAGAGAGTGAGATGCCAGCTCCTTTCATTCAGTCAGTAGCTTCAAACATTTCTGGTATATGAAAAACATGTTTTTCAATGGCAAAAATCAATGAATATTGTAAATGCACAAACAGTAATATCTCCACATTGCACGGTGCAATTCTGAAATTTTTTGCTTTTTCCTGCTAATCCTAGCATGATAAAGAAGATTCAAAGAGAGTGAGATGCCAGCTCCTTTCATTCAGTCAGTAGCTTCAAACATTTCTGGACGTTTTTCAATGGCAAAAATCAATGAATATTGTAAATGCACAAACAGTAATATCTCCACATTGCACGGTGCAATTCTGAAATTTTTAGCTTTTTCCTGTTAATCCTAGCATGATAAAGAAGATTCAAAGAGAGTGAGATGCCAGCTCCTTTCATTCAGTCAGTAGCTTCAAACATTTCTGGTATATGAAAAACATGTTTTTCAATGGCAAAAATCAATGAATATTGTAAATGCACAAACAGTAATATCTCCACATTGCAAGGTGCAATTCTGAAATTTTTTGCTTTTTCCTGCTAATCCTAGCATGATAAAGAAGATTCAAAGAGAGTGAGATGCCAGCTCCTTTCATTCAGTCAGTAGCTTCAAACATTTCTGGACGTTTTTCAATGGCAAAAATCAATGAATATTGTAAATGCACAAACAGTAATATCTCCACATTGCAAGGTGCAATTCTGAAATTTTTAGCTTTTTCCTGTTAATCCTAGCATGATAAAGAAGATTCAAAGAGAGTGAGATGCCAGCTCCTTTCATTCAGTCAGTAGCTTCAAACATTTCTGGTATATGAAAAACATGTTTTTCAATGGCAAAAATCAATGAATATTGTAAATGCACAAACAGTAATATCTCCACATTGCACGGTGCAATTCTGAAATTTTTTGCTTTTTCCTGCTAATCCTAGCATGATAAAGAAGATTCAAAGAGAGTGAGATGCCAGCTCCTTTCATTCAGTCAGTAGCTTCAAACATTTCTGGACGTTTTTCAATGGCAAAAATCAATGAATATTGTAAATGCACAAACAGTAATATCTCCACATTGCAAGGTGCAATTCTGAAATTTTTAGCTTTTTCCTGTTAATCCTAGCATGATAAAGAAGATTCAAAGAGAGTGAGATGCCAGCTCCTTTCATTCAGTCAGTAGCTTCAAACATTTCTGGTATATGAAAAACATGTTTTTCAATGGCAAAAATCAATGAATATTGTAAATGCACAAACAGTAATATCTCCACATTGCACGGTGCAATTCTGAAATTTTTAGCTTTTTCCTGTTAATCCTAGCATGATAAAGAAGATTCAAAGAGAGTGAGATGCCAGCTCCTTTCATTCAGTCAGTAGCTTCAAACATTTCTGGTATATGAAAAACATGTTTTTCAATGGCAAAAATCAATGAATATTGTAAATGCACAAACAGTAATATCTCCACATTGCACGGTGCAATTCTGAAATTTTTAGCTTTTTCCTGTTAATCCTAGCATGATAAAGAAGATTCAAAGAGAGTGAGATGCCAGCTCCTTTCATTCAGTCAGTAGCTTCAAACATTTCTGGTATATGAAAAACATGTTTTTCAATGGCAAAAATCAATGAATATTGTAAATGCACAAACAGTAATATCTCCACATTGCAAGGTGCAATTCTGAAATTTTTTGCTTTTTCCTGCTAATCCTAGCATGATAAAGAAGATTCAAAGAGAGTGAGATGCCAGCTCCTTTCATTCAGTCAGTAGCTTCAAACATTTCTGGTATATGAAAAACATGTTTTTCAATGGCAAAAATCAATGAATATTGTAAATGCACAAACAGTAATATCTCCACATTGCACGGTGCAATTCTGAAATTTTTTGCTTTTTCCTGCTAATCCTAGCATGATAAAGAAGATTCAAAGAGAGTGAGATGCCAGCTCCTTTCATTCAGTCAGTAGCTTCAAACATTTCTGGACGTTTTTCAATGGCAAAAATCAATGAATATTGTAAATGCACAAACAGTAATATCTCCACATTGCAAGGTGCAATTCTGAAATTTTTAGCTTTTTCCTGTTAATCCTAGCATGATAAAGAAGATTCAAAGAGAGTGAGATGCCAGCTCCTTTCATTCAGTCAGTAGCTTCAAACATTTCTGGTATATGAAAAACATGTTTTTCAATGGCAAAAATCAATGAATATTGTAAATGCACAAACAGTAATATCTCCACATTGCACGGTGCAATTCTGAAATTTTTAGCTTTTTCCTGTTAATCCTAGCATGATAAAGAAGATTCAAAGAGAGTGAGATGCCAGCTCCTTTCATTCAGTCAGTAGCTTCAAACATTTCTGGTATATGAAAAACATGTTTTTCAATGGCAAAAATCAATGAATATTGTAAATGCACAAACAGTAATATCTCCACATTGCACGGTGCAATTCTGAAATTTTTTGCTTTTTCCTGCTAATCCTAGCATGATAAAGAAGATTCAAAGAGAGTGAGATGCCAGCTCCTTTCATTCAGTCAGTAGCTTCAAACATTTCTGGACGTTTTTCAATGGCAAAAATCAATGAATATTGTAAATGCACAAACAGTAATATCTCCACATTGCACGGTGCAATTCTGAAATTTTTAGCTTTTTCCTGTTAATCCTAGCATGATAAAGAAGATTCAAAGAGAGTGAGATGCCAGCTCCTTTCATTCAGTCAGTAGCTTCAAACATTTCTGGTATATGAAAAACATGTTTTTCAATGGCAAAAATCAATGAATATTGTAAATGCACAAACAGTAATATCTCCACATTGCAAGGTGCAATTCTGAAATTTTTTGCTTTTTCCTGCTAATCCTAGCATGATAAAGAAGATTCAAAGAGAGTGAGATGCCAGCTCCTTTCATTCAGTCAGTAGCTTCAAACATTTCTGGACGTTTTTCAATGGCAAAAATCAATGAATATTGTAAATGCACAAACAGTAATATCTCCACATTGCAAGGTGCAATTCTGAAATTTTTAGCTTTTTCCTGTTAATCCTAGCATGATAAAGAAGATTCAAAGAGAGTGAGATGCCAGCTCCTTTCATTCAGTCAGTAGCTTCAAACATTTCTGGTATATGAAAAACATGTTTTTCAATGGCAAAAATCAATGAATATTGTAAATGCACAAACAGTAATATCTCCACATTGCAGTTTGCAATTCTGAAATTTTTTGCTTTTTCCTGCTAATCCTAGCATGATAAAGAAGATTCAAAGAGAGTGAGATGCCAGCTCCTTTCATTCAGTCAGTAGCTTCAAACATTTCTGGACGTTTTTCAATGGCAAAAATCAATGAATATTGTAAATGCACAAACAGTAATATCTCCACATTGCAAGGTGCAATTCTGAAATTTTTAGCTTTTTCCTGTTAATCCTAGCATGATAAAGAAGATTCAAAGAGAGTGAGATGCCAGCTCCTTTCATTCAGTCAGTAGCTTCAAACATTTCTGGTATATGAAAAACATGTTTTTCAATGGCAAAAATCAATGAATATTGTAAATGCACAAACAGTAATATCTCCACATTGCACGGTGCAATTCTGAAATTTTTAGCTTTTTCCTGTTAATCCTAGCATGATAAAGAAGATTCAAAGAGAGTGAGATGCCAGCTCCTTTCATTCAGTCAGTAGCTTCAAACATTTCTGGTATATGAAAAACATGTTTTTCAATGGCAAAAATCAATGAATATTGTAAATGCACAAACAGTAATATCTCCACATTGCACGGTGCAATTCTGACATTTTTAGCTTTTTCCTGTTAATCCTAGCATGATAAAGAAGATTCAAAGAGAGTGAGATGCCAGCTCCTTTCATTCAGTCAGTAGCTTCAAACATTTCTGGTATATGAAAAACATGTTTTTCAATGGCAAAAATCAATGAATATTGTAAATGCACAAACAGTAATATCTCCACATTGCAAGGTGCAATTCTGAAATTTTTTGCTTTTTCCTGCTAATCCTAGCATGATAAAGAAGATTCAAAGAGAGTGAGATGCCAGCTCCTTTCATTCAGTCAGTAGCTTCAAACATTTCTGGACGTTTTTCAATGGCAAAAATCAATGAATATTGTAAATGCACAAACAGTAATATCTCCACATTGCAAGGTGCAATTCTGAAATTTTTAGCTTTTTCCTGTTAATCCTAGCATGATAAAGAAGATTCAAAGAGAGTGAGATGCCAGCTCCTTTCATTCAGTCAGTAGCTTCAAACATTTCTGGTATATGAAAAACATGTTTTTCAATGGCAAAAATCAATGAATATTGTAAATGCACAAACAGTAATATCTCCACATTGCACGGTGCAATTCTGAAATTTTTTGCTTTTTCCTGTTAATCCTAGCATGATAAAGAAGATTCAAAGAGAGTGAGATGCCAGCTCCTTTCATTCAGTCAGTAGCTTCAAACATTTCTGGACGTTTCTCAATGGCAAAAATCAATGAATATTGTAAATGCACAAACAGTAATATCTCCACATTGCAAGGTGCAATTCTGAAATTTTTAGCTTTTTCCTGCTAATCCTAGCATGATAAAGAAGATTCAAAGAGAGTGAGATGCCAGCTCCTTTCATTCAGTCAGTAGCTTCAAACATTTCTGGTATATGAAAAACATGTTTTTCAATGGCAAAAATCAATGAATATTGTAAATGCACAAACAGTAATATCTCCACATTGCAAGGTGCAATTCTGAAATTTTTTGCTTTTTCCTGCTAATCCTAGCATGATAAAGAAGATTCAAAGAGAGTGAGATGCCAGCTCCTTTCATTCAGTCAGTAGCTTCAAACATTTCTGGTATATGAAAAACATGTTTTTCAATGGCAAAAATCAATGAATATTGTAAATGCACAAACAGTAATATCTCCACATTGCAAGGTGCAATTCTGAAATTTTTAGCTTTTTCCTGTTAATCCTAGCATGATAAAGAAGATTCAAAGAGAGTGAGATGCCAGCTCCTTTCATTCAGTCAGTAGCTTCAAACATTTCTGGACGTTTTTCAATGGCAAAAATCAATGAATATTGTAAATGCACAAACAGTAATATCTCCACATTGCAAGGTGCAATTCTGAAATTTTTTGCTTTTTCCTGCTAATCCTAGCATGATAAAGAAGATTCAAAGAGAGTGAGATGCCAGCTCCTTTCATTCAGTCAGTAGCTTCAAACATTTCTGGTATATGAAAAACATGTTTTTCAATGGCAAAAATCAATGAATATTGTAAATGCACAAACAGTAATATCTCCACATTGCAAGGTGCAATTCTGAAATTTTTTGCTTTTTCCTGCTAATCCTAGCATGATAAAGAAGATTCAAAGATAGTGATATGCCAGCTCCTTTCATTCAGTCAGTAGCTTCAAACATTTCTGGACGTTTTTCAATGGCAAAAATCAATGAATATTGTAAATGCACAAACAGTAATATCTCCACATTGCAAGGTGCAATTCTGAAATTTTTAGCTTTTTCCTGTTAATCCTAGCATGATAAAGAAGATTCAAAGAGAGTGAGATGCCAGCTCCTTTCATTCAGTCAGTAGCTTCAAACATTTCTGGTATATGAAAAACATGTTTTTCAATGGCAAAAATCAATGAATATTGTAAATGCACAAACAGTAATATCTCCACATTGCACGGTGCAATTCTGAAATTTTTTGCTTTTTCCTGTTAATCCTAGCATGATAAAGAAGATTCAAAGAGAGTGAGATGCCAGCTCCTTTCATTCAGTCAGTAGCTTCAAACATTTCTGGTATATGAAAAACATGTTTTTCAATGGCAAAAATCAATGAATATTGTAAATGCACAAAATGTAATATCTCCACATTGCACGGTGCAATTCTGAAATTTTTTGCTTTTTCCTGTTAATCCTAGCATGATAAAGAAGATTCAAAGAGAGTGAGATGCCAGCTCCTTTCATTCAGTCAGTAGCTTCAAACATTTCTGGACGTTTTTCAATGGCAAAAATCAATGAATATTGTAAATGCACAAACAGTAATATCTCCACATTGCAAGGTGCAATTCTGAAATTTTTAGCTTTTTCCTGCTAATCCTAGCATGATAAAGAAGATTCAAAGAGAGTGAGATGCCAGCTCCTTTCATTCAGTCAGTAGCTTCAAACATTTCTGGTATATGAAAAACATGTTTTTCAATGGCAAAAATCAATGAATATTGTAAATGCACAAACAGTAATATCTCCACATTGCAAGGTGCAATTCTGAAATTTTTTGCTTTTTCCTGCTAATCCTAGCATGATAAAGAAGATTCAAAGAGAGTGAGATGCCAGCTCCTTTCATTCAGTCAGTAGCTTCAAACATTTCTGGTATATGAAAAACATGTTTTTCAATGGCAAAAATCAATGAATATTGTAAATGCACAAACAGTAATATCTCCACATTGCAAGGTGCAATTCTGAAATTTTTAGCTTTTTCCTGTTAATCCTAGCATGATAAAGAAGATTCAAAGAGAGTGAGATGCCAGCTCCTTTCATTCAGTCAGTAGCTTCAAACATTTCTGGACGTTTTTCAATGGCAAAAATCAATGAATATTGTAAATGCACAAACAGTAATATCTCCACATTGCAAGGTGCAATTCTGAAATTTTTTGCTTTTTCCTGCTAATCCTAGCATGATAAAGAAGATTCAAAGAGAGTGAGATGCCAGCTCCTTTCATTCAGTCAGTAGCTTCAAACATTTCTGGTATATGAAAAACATGTTTTTCAATGGCAAAAATCAATGAATATTGTAAATGCACAAACAGTAATATCTCCACATTGCAACGTGCAATTCTGAAATTTTTTGCTTTTTCCTGCTAATCCTAGCATGATAAAGAAGATTCAAAGAGAGTGAGATGCCAGCTCCTTTCATTCAGTCAGTAGCTTCAAACATTTCTGGATGTTTTTCAATGGCAAAAATCAATGAATATTGTAAATGCACAAACAGTAATATCTCCACATTGCAAGGTGCAATTCTGAAATTTTTAGCTTTTTCCTGCTAATCCTAGCATGATAAAGAAGATTCAAAGAGAGTGAGATGCCAGCTCCTTTCATTCAGTCAGTAGCTTCAAACATTTCTGGTATATGAAAAACATGTTTTTCAATGGCAAAAATCAATGAATATTGTAAATGCACAAACAGTAATATCTCCACATTGCAAGGTGCAATTCTGAAATTTTTTGCTTTTTCCTGCTAATCCTAGCATGATAAAGAAGATTCAAAGAGAGTGAGATGCCAGCTCCTTTCATTCAGTCAGTAGCTTCAAACATTTCTGGTATATGAAAAACATGTTTTTCAATGGCAAAAATCAATGAATATTGTAAATGCACAAACAGTAATATCTCCACATTGCAAGGTGCAATTCTGAAATTTTTAGCTTTTTCCTGTTAATCCTAGCATGATAAAGAAGATTCAAAGAGAGTGAGATGCCAGCTCCTTTCATTCAGTCAGTAGCTTCAAACATTTCTGGACGTTTTTCAATGGCAAAAATCAATGAATATTGTAAATGCACAAACAGTAATATCTCCACATTGCAAGGTGCAATTCTGAAATTTTTTGCTTTTTCCTGCTAATCCTAGCATGATAAAGAAGATTCAAAGAGAGTGAGATGCCAGCTCCTTTCATTCAGTCAGTAGCTTCAAACATTTCTGGTATATGAAAAACATGTTTTTCAATGGCAAAAATCAATGAATATTGTAAATGCACAAACAGTAATATCTCCACATTGCAACGTGCAATTCTGAAATTTTTTGCTTTTTCCTGCTAATCCTAGCATGATAAAGAAGATTCAAAGAGAGTGAGATGCCAGCTCCTTTCATTCAGTCAGTAGCTTCAAACATTTCTGGTATATGAAAAACATGTTTTTCAATGGCAAAAATCAATGAATATTGTAAATGCACAAACAGTAATATCTCCACATTGCACGGTGCAATTCTGAAATTTTTTGCTTTTTCCTGCTAATCCTAGCATGATAAAGAAGATTCAAAGAGAGTGAGATGCCAGCTCCTTTCATTCAGTCAGTAGCTTCAAACATTTCTGGTATATGAAAAACATGTTTTTCAATGGCAAAAATCAATGAATATTGTAAATGCACAAACAGTAATATCTCCACATTGCACGGTGCAATTCTGAAATTTTTTGCTTTTTCCTGCTAATCCTTGCATGATAAAGAAGATTCAAAGAGAGTGAGATGCCAGCTCCTTTCATTCAGTCAGTAGCTTCAAACATTTCTGGTATATGAAAAACATGTTTTTCAATGGCAAAAATCAATGAATATTGTAAATGCACAAACAGTAATATCTCCACATTGCACGGTGCAATTCTGAAATTTTTTGCTTTTTCCTGCTAATCCTAGCATGATAAAGAAGATTCAAAGAGAGTGAGATGCCAGCTCCTTTCATTCAGTCAGTAGCTTCAAACATTTCTGGACGTTTTTCAATGGCAAAAATCAATGAATATTGTAAATGCACAAACAGTAATATCTCCACATTGCAAGGTGCAATTCTGAAATTTTTTGCTTTTTCCTGTTAATCCTAGCATGATAAAGAAGATTCAAAGAGAGTGAGATGCCAGCTCCTTTCATTCAGTCAGTAGCTTCAAACATTTCTGGACGTTTTTCAATGGCAAAAATCAATTAATATTGTAAATGCACAAACAGTAATATCTCCACATTGCACGGTGCAATTCTGAAATTTTTAGCTTTTTCCTGTTAATCCTAGCATGATAAAGAAGATTCAAAGAGAGTGAGATGCCAGCTCCTTTCATTCAGTCAGTAGCTTCAAACATTTCTGGTATATGAAAAACATGTTTTTCAATGGCAAAAATCAATGAATATTGTAAATGCACAAACAGTAATATCTCCACATTGCACGGTGCAATTCTGAAATTTTTAGCTTTTTCCTGTTAATCCTAGCATGATAAAGAAGATTCAAAGAGAGTGAGATGCCAGCTCCTTTCATTCAGTCAGTAGCTTCAAACATTTCTGGTATATGAAAAACATGTTTTTCAATGGCAAAAATCAATGAATATTGTAAATGCACAAACAGTAATATCTCCACATTGCACGGTGCAATTCTGAAATTTTTAGCTTTTTCCTGTTAATCCTAGCATGATAAAGAAGATTCAAAGAGAGTGAGATGCCAGCTCCTTTCATTCAGTCAGTAGCTTCAAACATTTCTGGTATATGAAAAACATGTTTTTCAATGGCAAAAATCAATGAATATTGTAAATGCACAAACAGTAATATCTCCACATTGCAAGGTGCAATTCTGAAATTTTTTGCTTTTTCCTGCTAATCCTAGCATGATAAAGAAGATTCAAAGAGAGTGAGATGCCAGCTCCTTTCATTCAGTCAGTAGCTTCAAACATTTCTGGTATATGAAAAACATGTTTTTCAATGGCAAAAATCAATGAATATTGTAAATGCACAAACAGTAATATCTCCACATTGCACGGTGCAATTCTGAAATTTTTTGCTTTTTCCTGCTAATCCTAGCATGATAAAGAAGATTCAAAGAGAGTGAGATGCCAGCTCCTTTCATTCAGTCAGTAGCTTCAAACATTTCTGGACGTTTTTCAATGGCAAAAATCAATGAATATTGTAAATGCACAAACAGTAATATCTCCACATTGCAAGGTGCAATTCTGAAATTTTTAGCTTTTTCCTGTTAATCCTAGCATGAAAAAGAAGATTCAAAGAGAGTGAGATGCCAGCTCCTTTCATTCAGTCAGTAGCTTCAAACATTTCTGGTATATGAAAAACATGTTTTTCAATGGCAAAAATCAATGAATATTGTAAATGCACAAACAGTAATATCTCCACATTGCACGGTGCAATTCTGAAATTTTTAGCTTTTTCCTGTTAATCCTAGCATGATAAATAAGATTCAAAGAGAGTGAGATGCCAGCTCCTTTCATTCAGTCAGTAGCTTCAAACATTTCTGGTATATGAAAAACATGTTTTTCAATGGCAAAAATCAATGAATATTGTAAATGCACAAACAGTAATATCTCCACATTGCACGGTGCAATTCTGAAATTTTTTGCTTTTTCCTGCTAATCCTAGCATGATAAAGAAGATTCAAAGAGAGTGAGATGCCAGCTCCTTTCATTCAGTCAGTAGCTTCAAACATTTCTGGACGTTTTTCAATGGCAAAAATCAACGAATATTGTAAATGCACAAACAGTAATATCTCCACATTGCACGGTGCAATTCTGAAATTTTTAGCTTTTTCCTGTTAATCCTAGCATGATAAAGAAGATTCAAAGAGAGTGAGATGCCAGCTCCTTTCATTCAGTCAGTAGCTTCAAACATTTCTGGTATATGAAAAACATGTTTTTCAATGGCAAAAATCAATGAATATTGTAAATGCACAAACAGTAATATCTCCACATTGCAAGGTGCAATTCTGAAATTTTTTGCTTTTTCCTGCTAATCCTAGCATGATAAAGAAGATTCAAAGAGAGTGAGATGCCAGCTCCTTTCATTCAGTCAGTAGCTTCAAACATTTCTGGACGTTTTTCAATGGCAAAAATCAATGAATATTGTAAATGCACAAACAGTAATATCTCCACATTGCAAGGTGCAATTCTGAAATTTTTAGCTTTTTCCTGTTAATCCTAGCATGATAAAGAAGATTCAAAGAGAGTGAGATGCCAGCTCCTTTCATTCAGTCAGTAGCTTCAAACATTTCTGGTATATGAAAAACATGTTTTTCAATGGCAAAAATCAATGAATATTGTAAATGCACAAACAGTAATATCTCCACATTGCACGGTGCAATTCTGAAATTTTTTGCTTTTTCCTGCTAATCCTAGCATGATAAAGAAGATTCAAAGAGAGTGAGATGCCAGCTCCTTTCATTCAGTCAGTAGCTTCAAACATTTCTGGACGTTTTTCAATGGCAAAAATCAATGAATATTGTAAATGCACAAACAGTAATATCTCCACATTGCAAGGTGCAATTCTGAAATTTTTAGCTTTTTCCTGTTAATCCTAGCATGATAAAGAAGATTCAAAGAGAGTGAGATGCCAGCTCCTTTCATTCAGTCAGTAGCTTCAAACATTTCTGGTATATGAAAAACATGTTTTTCAATGGCAAAAATCAATGAATATTGTAAATGCACAAACAGTAATATCTCCACATTGCACGGTGCAATTCTGAAATTTTTAGCTTTTTCCTGTTAATCCTAGCATGATAAAGAAGATTCAAAGAGAGTGAGATGCCAGCTCCTTTCATTCAGTCAGTAGCTTCAAACATTTCTGGTATATGAAAAACATGTTTTTCAATGGCAAAAATCAATGAATATTGTAAATGCACAAACAGTAATATCTCCACATTGCACGGTGCAATTCTGAAATTTTTAGCTTTTTCCTGTTAATCCTAGCATGATAAAGAAGATTCAAAGAGAGTGAGATGCCAGCTCCTTTCATTCAGTCAGTAGCTTCAAACATTTCTGGTATATGAAAAACATGTTTTTCAATGGCAAAAATCAATGAATATTGTAAATGCACAAACAGTAATATCTCCACATTGCAAGGTGCAATTCTGAAATTTTTTGCTTTTTCCTGCTAATCCTAGCATGATAAAGAAGATTCAAAGAGAGTGAGATGCCAGCTCCTTTCATTCAGTCAGTAGCTTCAAACATTTCTGGACGTTTTTCAATGGCAAAAATCAATGAATATTGTAAATGCACAAACAGTAATATCTCCACATTGCACGGTGCAATTCTGAAATTTTTAGCTTTTTCCTGCTAATCCTAGCATGATAAAGAAGATTCAAAGAGAGTGAGATGCCAGCTCCTTTCATTCAGTCAGTAGCTTCAAACATTTCTGGTATATGAAAAACATGTTTTTCAATGGCAAAAATCAATGAATATTGTAAATGCACAAATAGTAATATCTCCACATTGCAAGGTGCAATTCTGAAATTTTTTGCTTTTTCCTGCTAATCCTAGCATGATAAAGAAGATTCAAAGAGAGTGAGATGCCAGCTCCTTTCATTCAGTCAGTAGCTTCAAACATTTCTGGTATATGAAAAACATGTTTTTCAATGGCAAAAATCAATGAATATTGTAAATGCACAAACAGTAATATCTCCACATTGCACGGTGCAATTCTGAAATTTTTAGCTTTTTCCTGTTAATCCTAGCATGATAAAGAAGATTCAAAGAGAGTGAGATGCCAGCTCCTTTCATTCAGTCAGTAGCTTCAAACATTTCTGGTATATGAAAAACATGTTTTTCAATGGCAAAAATCAATGAATATTGTAAATGCACAAACAGTAATATCTCCACATTGCAAGGTGCAATTCTGAAATTTTTTGCTTTTTCCTGCTAATCCTAGCATGATAAAGAAGATTCAAAGAGAGTGAGATGCCAGCTCCTTTCATTCAGTCAGTAGCTTCAAACATTTCTGGACGTTTTTCAATGGCAAAAATCAATGAATATTGTAAATGCACAAACAGTAATATCTCCACATTGCAAGGTGCAATTCTGAAATTTTTAGCTTTTTCCTGTTAATCCTAGCATGATAAAGAAGATTCAAAGAGAGTGAGATGCCAGCTCCTTTCATTCAGTCAGTAGCTTCAAACATTTCTGGTATATGAAAAACATGTTTTTCAATGGCAAAAATCAATGAATATTGTAAATGCACAAACAGTAATATCTCCACATTGCACGGTGCAATTCTGAAATTTTTTGCTTTTTCCTGTTAATCCTAGCATGATAAAGAAGATTCAAAGAGAGTGAGATGCCAGCTCCTTTCATTCAGTCAGTAGCTTCAAACATTTCTGGTATGTGAAAAACATGTTTTTCAATGGCAAAAATCAATGAATATTGTAAATGCACAAACAGTAATATCTCCACATTGCACGGTGCAATTCTGAAATTTTTTGCTTTTTCCTGTTAATCCTAGCATGATAAAGAAGATTCAAAGAGAGTGAGATGCCAGCTCCTTTCATTCAGTCAGTAGCTTCAAACATTTCTGGATGTTTTTCAATGGCAAAAATCAATGAATATTGTAAATGCACAAACAGTAATATCTCCACATTGCAAGGTGCAATTCTGAAATTTTTAGCTTTTTCCTGCTAATCCTAGCATGATAAAGAAGATTCAAAGAGAGTGAGATGCCAGCTCCTTTCATTCAGTCAGTAGCTTCAAACATTTCTGGTATATGAAAAACATGTTTTTCAATGGCAAAAATCAATGAATATTGTAAATGCACAAACAGTAATATCTCCACATTGCAAGGTGCAATTCTGAAATTTTTTGCTTTTTCCTGCTAATCCTAGCATGATAAAGAAGATTCAAAGAGAGTGAGATGCCAGCTCCTTTCATTCAGTCAGTAGCTTCAAACATTTCTGGTATATGAAAAACATGTTTTTCAATGGCAAAAATCAATGAATATTGTAAATGCACAAACAGTAATATCTCCACATTGCAAGGTGCAATTCTGAAATTTTTAGCTTTTTCCTGTTAATCCTAGCATGATAAAGAAGATTCAAAGAGAGTGAGATGCCAGCTCCTTTCATTCAGTCAGTAGCTTCAAACATTTCTGGACGTTTTTCAATGGCAAAAATCAATGAATATTGTAAATGCACAAACAGTAATATCTCCACATTGCAAGGTGCAATTCTGAAATTTTTTGCTTTTTCCTGCTAATCCTAGCATGATAAAGAAGATTCAAAGAGAGTGAGATGCCAGCTCCTTTCATTCAGTCAGTAGCTTCAAACATTTCTGGTATATGAAAAACATGTTTTTCAATGGCAAAAATCAATGAATATTGTAAATGCACAAACAGTAATATCTCCACATTGCAACGTGCAATTCTGAAATTTTTTGCTTTTTCCTGCTAATCCTAGCATGATAAAGAAGATTCAAAGAGAGTGAGATGCCAGCTCCTTTCATTCAGTCAGTAGCTTCAAACATTTCTGGTATATGAAAAACATGTTTTTCAATGGCAAAAATCAATGAATATTGTAAATGCACAAACAGTAATATCTCCACATTGCACGGTGCAATTCTGAAATTTTTTGCTTTTTCCTGCTAATCCTAGCATGATAAAGAAGATTCAAAGAGAGTGAGATGCCAGCTCCTTTCATTCAGTCAGTAGCTTCAAACATTTCTGGTATATGAAAAACATGTTTTTCAATGGCAAAAATCAATGAATATTGTAAATGCACAAACAGTAATATCTCCACATTGCACGGTGCAATTCTGAAATTTTTTGCTTTTTCCTGCTAATCCTAGCATGATAAAGAAGATTCAAAGAGAGTGAGATGCCAGCTCCTTTCATTCAGTCAGTAGCTTCAAACATTTCTGGTATATGAAAAACATGTTTTTCAATGGCAAAAATCAATGAATATTGTAAATGCACAAACAGTAATATCTCCACATTGCACGGTGCAATTCTGAAATTTTTTGCTTTTTCCTGCTAATCCTAGCATGATAAAGAAGATTCAAAGAGAGTGAGATGCCAGCTCCTTTCATTCAGTCAGTAGCTTCAAACATTTCTGGACGTTTTTCAATGGCAAAAATCAATGAATATTGTAAATGCACAAACAGTAATATCTCCACATTGCAAGGTGCAATTCTGAAATTTTTTGCTTTTTCCTGTTAATCCTAGCATGATAAAGAAGATTCAAAGAGAGTGAGATGCCAGCTCCTTTCATTCAGTCAGTAGCTTCAAACATTTCTGGACGTTTTTCAATGGCAAAAATCAATTAATATTGTAAATGCACAAACAGTAATATCTCCACATTGCACGGTGCAATTCTGAAATTTTTTGCTTTTTCCTGCTAATCCTAGCATGATAAAGAAGATTCAAAGAGAGTGAGATGCCAGCTCCTTTCATTCAGTCAGTAGCTTCAAACATTTCTGGTATATGAAAAACATGTTTTTCAATGGCAAAAATCAATGAATATTGTAAATGCACAAACAGTAATATCTCCACATTGCACGGTGCAATTCTGAAATTTTTAGCTTTTTCCTGTTAATCCTAGCATGATAAAGAAGATTCAAAGAGAGTGAGATGCCAGCTCCTTTCATTCAGTCAGTAGCTTCAAACATTTCTGGTATATGAAAAACATGTTTTTCAATGGCAAAAATCAATGAATATTGTAAATGCACAAACAGTAATATCTCCACATTGCACGGTGCAATTCTGAAATTTTTTGCTTTTTCCTGCTAATCCTAGCATGATAAAGAAGATTCAAAGAGAGTGAGATGCCAGCTCCTTTCATTCAGTCAGTAGCTTCAAACATTTCTGGTATATGAAAATCATGTTTTTCAATGGCAAAAATCAATGAATATTGTAAATGCACAAACAGTAATATCTCCACATTGCAAGGTGCAATTCTGAAATTTTTAGCTTTTTCCTGTTAATCCTAGCATGATAAAGAAGATTCAAAGAGAGTGAGATGCCAGCTCCTTTCATTCAGTCAGTAGCTTCAAACATTTCTGGACGTTTTTCAATGGCAAAAATCAATGAATATTGTAAATGCACAAACAGTAATATCTCCACATTGCAAGGTGCAATTCTGAAATGTTTTGCTTTTTCCTGCTAATCCTAGCATGATAAAGAAGATTCAAAGAGAGTGAGATGCCAGCTCCTTTCATTCAGTCAGTAGCTTCAAACATTTCTGGTATATGAAAAACATGTTTTTCAATGGCAAAAATCAATGAATATTGTAAATGCACAAACAGTAATATCTCCACATTGCAACGTGCAATTCTGAAATTTTTTGCTTTTTCCTGCTAATCCTAGCATGATAAAGAAGATTCAAAGAGAGTGAGATGCCAGCTCCTTTCATTCAGTCAGTAGCTTCAAACATTTCTGGTATATGAAAAACATGTTTTTCAATGGCAAAAATCAATGAATATTGTAAATGCACAAACAGTAATATCTCCACATTGCACGGTGCAATTCTGAAATTTTTTGCTTTTTCCTGCTAATCCTAGCATGATAAAGAAGATTCAAAGAGAGTGAGATGCCAGCTCCTTTCATTCAGTCAGTAGCTTCAAACATTTCTGGTATATGAAAAACATGTTTTTCAATGGCAAAAATCAATGAATATTGTAAATGCACAAACAGTAATATCTCCACATTGCACGGTGCAATTCTGAAATTTTTTGCTTTTTCCTGCTAATCCTAGCATGATAAAGAAGATTCAAAGAGAGTGAGATGCCAGCTCCTTTCATTCAGTCAGTAGCTTCAAACATTTCTGGTATATGAAAAACATGTTTTTCAATGGCAAAAAATCAATGAATATTGTAAATGCACAAACAGTAATATCTCCACATTGCACGGTGCAATTCTGAAATTTTTTGCTTTTTCCTGCTAATCCTAGCATGATAAAGAAGATTCAAAGAGAGTGAGATGCCAGCTCCTTTCATTCAGTCAGTAGCTTCAAACATTTCTGGACGTTTTTCAATGGCAAAAATCAATGAATATTGTAAATGCACAAACAGTAATATCTCCACATTGCAAGGTGCAATTCTGAAATTTTTTGCTTTTTCCTGTTAATCCTAGCATGATAAAGAAGATTCAAAGAGAGTGAGATGCCAGCTCCTTTCATTCAGTCAGTAGCTTCAAACATTTCTGGACGTTTTTCAATGGCAAAAATCAATTAATATTGTAAATGCACAAACAGTAATATCTCCACATTGCACGGTGCAATTCTGAAATTTTTTGCTTTTTCCTGCTAATCCTAGCATGATAAAGAAGATTCAAAGAGAGTGAGATGCCAGCTCCTTTCATTCAGTCAGTAGCTTCAAACATTTCTGGTATATGAAAAACATGTTTTTCAATGGCAAAAATCAATGAATATTGTAAATGCACAAACAGTAATATCTCCACATTGCACGGTGCAATTCTGAAATTTTTAGCTTTTTCCTGTTAATCCTAGCATGATAAAGAAGATTCAAAGAGAGTGAGATGCCAGCTCCTTTCATTCAGTCAGTAGCTTCAAACATTTCTGGTATATGAAAAACATGTTTTTCAATGGCAAAAATCAATGAATATTGTAAATGCACAAACAGTAATATCTCCACATTGCACGGTGCAATTCTGAAATTTTTTGCTTTTTCCTGCTAATCCTAGCATGATAAAGAAGATTCAAAGAGAGTGAGATGCCAGCTCCTTTCATTCAGTCAGTAGCTTCAAACATTTCTGGTATATGAAAAACATGTTTTTCAATGGCAAAAATCAATGAATATTGTAAATGCACAAACAGTAATATCTCCACATTGCAAGGTGCAATTCTGAAATTTTTAGCTTTTTCCTGTTAATCCTAGCATGATAAAGAAGATTCAAAGAGAGTGAGATGCCAGCTCCTTTCATTCAGTCAGTAGCTTCAAACATTTCTGGACGTTTTTCAATGGCAAAAATCAATGAATATTGTAAATGCACAAACAGTAATATCTCCACATTGCAAGGTGCAATTCTGAAATTTTTTGCTTTTTCCTGCTAATCCTAGCATGATAAAGAAGATTCAAAGAGAGTGAGATGCCAGCTCCTTTCATTCAGTCAGTAGCTTCAAACATTTCTGGACGTTTTTCAATGGCAAAAATCAATGAATATTGTAAATGCACAAACAGTAATGTCTCCACATTGCACGGTGCAATTCTGAAATTTTTTGCTTTTTCCTGTTAATCCTAGCATGATAAAGAAGATTCAAAGAGAGTGAGATGCCAGCTCCTTTCATTCAGTCAGTAGCTTCAAACATTTCTGGACGTTTTTCAATGGCAAAAATCAATGAATATTGTAAATGCACAAACAGTAATATCTCCACATTGCACGGTGCAATTCTGAAATTTTTAGCTTTTTCCTGTTAATCCTAGCATGATAAAGAAGATTCAAAGAGAGTGAGATGCCAGCTCCTTTCATTCAGTCAGTAGCTTCAAACATTTCTGGTATATGAAAAACATGTTTTTCAATGGCAAAAATCAATGAATATTGTAAATGCACAAACAGTAATATCTCCACATTGCACGGTGCAATTCTGAAATTTTTTGCTTTTTCCTGCTAATCCTAACATGATAAAGAAGATTCAAAGAGAGTGAGATGCCAGCTCCTTTCATTCAGTCAGTAGCTTCAAACATTTCTGGTATATGAAAAACATGTTTTTCAATGGCAAAAATCAATGAATATTGTAAATGCACAAACAGTAATATCTCCACATTGCAAGGTGCAATTCTGAAATTTTTAGCTTTTTCCTGTTAATCCTAGCATGATAAAGAAGATTCAAAGAGAGTGAGATGCCAGCTCCTTTCATTCAGTCAGTAGCTTCAAACATTTCTGGTATATGAAAAACATGTTTTTCAATGGCAAAAATCAATGAATATTGTAAATGCACAAACAGTAATATCTCCACATTGCACGGTGCAATTCTGAAATTTTTTGCTTTTTCCTGCTAATCCTAGCATGATAAAGAAGATTCAAAGAGAGTGAGATGCCAGCTCCTTTCATTCAGTCAGTAGCTTCAAACATTTCTGGTATATGAAAAACATGTTTTTCAATGGCAAAAATCAATGAATATTGTAAATGCACAAACAGTAATATCTCCACATTGCACGGTGCAATTCTGAAATTTTTAGCTTTTTCCTGTTAATCCTAGCATGATAAAGAAGATTCAAAGAGAGTGAGATGCCAGCTCCTTTCATTCAGTCAGTAGCTTCAAACATTTCTGGTATATGAAAAACATGTTTTTCAATGGCAAAAATCAATGAATATTGTAAATGCACAAACAGTAATATCTCCACATTGCACGGTGCAATTCTGAAATTTTTTGCTTTTTCCTGCTAATCCTAGCATGATAAAGAAGATTCAAAGAGAGTGAGATGCCAGCTCCTTTCATTCAGTCAGTAGCTTCAAACATTTCTGGTATATGAAAAACGTTTTTCAATGGCAAAAATCAATGAATATTGTAAATGCACAAACAGTAATATCTCCACATTGCACGGTGCAATTCTGAAATTTTTTGCTTTTTCCTGCTAATCCTAGCATGATAAAGAAGATTCAAAGAGAGTGAGATGCCAGCTCCTTTCATTCAGTCAGTAGCTTCAAACATTTCTGGTATATGAAAAACATGTTTTTCAATGGCAAAAATCAATGAATATTGTAAATGCACAAACAGTAATATCTCCACATTGCACGGTGCAATTCTGAAATTTTTTGCTTTTTCCTGCTAATCCTAGCATGATAAAGAAGATTCAAAGAGAGTGAGATGCCAGCTCCTTTCATTCAGTCAGTAGCTTCAAACATTTCTGGTATATGAAAAACATGTTTTTCAATGGCAAAAATCAATGAATATTGTAAATGCACAAACAGTAATATCTCCACATTGCAAGGTGCAATTCTGAAATTTTTAGCTTTTTCCTGCTAATCCTAGCATGATAAAGAAGATTCAAAGAGAGTGAGATGCCAGCTCCTTTCATTCAGTCAGTAGCTTCAAACATTTCTGGACGTTTTTCAATGGCAAAAATCAATGAATATTGTAAATGCACAAACAGTAATATCTCCACATTGCAAGGTGCAATTCTGAAATTTTTAGCTTTTTCCTGTTAATCCTAGCATGATAAAGAAGATTCAAAGAGAGTGAGATGCCAGCTCCTTTCATTCAGTCAGTAGCTTCAAACATTTCTGGTATATGAAAAACATGTTTTTCAATGGCAAAAATCAATGAATATTGTAAATGCACAAACAGTAATATCTCCACATTGCAAGGTGCAATTCTGAAATTTTTTGCTTTTTCCTGCTAATCCTAGCATGATAAAGAAGATTCAAAGAGAGTGAGATGCCAGCTCCTTTCATTCAGTCAGTAGCTTCAAACATTTCTGGACGTTTTTCAATGGCAAAAATCAATGAATATTGTAAATGCACAAACAGTAATATCTCCACATTGCACGGTGCAATTCTGAAATTTTTAGCTTTTTCCTGTTAATCCTAGCATGATAAAGAAGATTCAAAGAGAGTGAGATGCCAGCTCCTTTCATTCAGTCAGTAGCTTCAAACATTTCTGGTATATGAAAAACATGTTTTTCAATGGCAAAAATCAATGAATATTGTAAATGCACAAACAGTAATATCTCCACATTGCACGGTGCAATTCTGAAATTTTTAGCTTTTTCCTGTTAATCCTAGCATGATAAAGAAGATTCAAAGAGCGTGAGATGCCAGCTCCTTTCATTCAGTCAGTAGCTTCAAACATTTCTGGACGTTTTTCAATGGCAAAAATCAATGAATATTGTAAATGCACAAACAGTAATATCTCCACATTGCAAGGTGCAATTCTGAAATTTTTAGCTTTTTCCTGTTAATCCTAGCATGATAAAGAAGATTCAAAGAGAGTGAGATGCCAGCTCCTTTCATTCAGTCAGTAGCTTCAAACATTTCTGGTATATGAAAAACATGTTTTTCAATGGCAAAAATCAATGAATATTGTAAATGCACAAACAGTAATATCTCCACATTGCACGGTGCAATTCTGAAATTTTTTGCTTTTTCCTGCTAATCCTAGCATGATAAAGAAGATTCAAAGAGAGTGAGATGCCAGCTCCTTTCATTCAGTCAGTAGCTTCAAACATTTCTGGACGTTTTTCAATGGCAAAAATCAATGAATATTGTAAATGCACAAACAGTAATATCTCCACATTGCAAGGTGCAATTCTGAAATTTTTTGCTTTTTCCTGCTAATCCTAGCATGATAAAGAAGATTCAAAGAGAGTGAGATGCCAGCTCCTTTCATTCAGTCAGTAGCTTCAAACATTTCTGGTATATGAAAAACATGTTTTTCAATGGCAAAAATCAATGAATATTGTAAATGCACAAACAGTAATATCTCCACATTGCAAGGTGCAATTCTGAAATTTTTAGCTTTTTCCTGTTAATCCTAGCATGATAAAGAAGATTCAAAGAGAGTGAGATGCCAGCTCCTTTCATTCAGTCAGTAGCTTCAAACATTTCTGGACGTTTTTCAATGGCAAAAATCAATGAATATTGTAAATGCACAAACAGTAATATCTCCACATTGCACGGTGCAATTCTGAAATTTTTAGCTTTTTCCTGTTAATCCTAGCATGATAAAGAAGATTCAAAGAGAGTGAGATGCCAGCTCCTTTCATTCAGTCAGTAGCTTCAAACATTTCTGGACGTTTTTCAATGGCAAAAATCAATGAATATTGTAAATGCACAAACAGTAATATCTCCACATTGCACGGTGCAATTCTGAAATTTTTTGCTTTTTCCTGCTAATCCTAGCATGATAAAGAAGATTCAAAGAGAGTGAGATGCCAGCTCCTTTCATTCAGTCAGTAGCTTCAAACATTTCTGGTATATGAAAAACATGTTTTTCAATGGCAAAAATCAATGAATATTGTAAATGCACAAACAGTAATATCTCCACATTGCACGGTGCAATTCTGAAATTTTTAGCTTTTTCCTGTTAATCCTAGCATGATAAAGAAGATTCAAAGAGAGTGAGATGCCAGCTCCTTTCATTCAGTCAGTAGCTTCAAACATTTCTGGTATATGAAAAACATGTTTTTCAATGGCAAAAATCAATGAATATTGTAAATGCACAAACAGTAATATCTCCACATTGCAAGGTGCAATTCTGAAATTTTTAGCTTTTTCCTGTTAATCCTAGCATGATAAAGAAGATTCAAAGAGAGTGAGATGCCAGCTCCTTTCATTCAGTCAGTAGCTTCAAACATTTCTGGACGTTTTTCAATGGCAAAAATCAATGAATATTGTAAATGCACAAACAGTAATATCTCCACATTGCAAGGTGCAATTCTGAAATTTTTAGCTTTTTCCTGTTAATCCTAGCATGATAAAGAAGATTCAAAGAGAGTGAGATGCCAGCTCCTTTCATTCAGTCAGTAGCTTCAAACATTTCTGGTATATGAAAAACATGTTTTTCAATGGCAAAAATCAATGAATATTGTAAATGCACAAACAGTAATATCTCCACATTGCACGGTGCAATTCTGAAATTTTTTGCTTTTTCCTGCTAATCCTAGCATGATAAAGAAGATTCAAAGAGAGTGAGATGCCAGCTCCTTTCATTCAGTCAGTAGCTTCAAACATTTCTGGACGTTTTTCAATGGCAAAAATCAATGAATATTGTAAATGCACAAACAGTAATATCTCCACATTGCAAGGTGCAATTCTGAAATTTTTAGCTTTTTCCTGTTAATCCTAGCATGATAAAGAAGATTCAAAGAGAGTGAGATGCCAGCTCCTTTCATTCAGTCAGTAGCTTCAAACATTTCTGGTATATGAAAAACATGTTTTTCAATGGCAAAAATCAATGAATATTGTAAATGCACAAACAGTAATATCTCCACATTGCACGGTGCAATTCTGAAATTTTTAGCTTTTTCCTGTTAATCCTAGCATGATAAAGAAGATTCAAAGAGAGTGAGATGCCAGCTCCTTTCATTCAGTCAGTAGCTTCAAACATTTCTGGTATATGAAAAACATGTTTTTCAATGGCAAAAATCAATGAATATTGTAAATGCACAAACAGTAATATCTCCACATTGCACGGTGCAATTCTGAAATTTTTAGCTTTTTCCTGTTAATCCTAGCATGATAAAGAAGATTCAAAGAGAGTGAGATGCCAGCTCCTTTCATTCAGTCAGTAGCTTCAAACATTTCTGGTATATGAAAAACATGTTTTTCAATGGCAAAAATCAATGAATATTGTAAATGCACAAACAGTAATATCTTCACATTGCAAGGTGCAATTCTGAAATTTTTTGCTTTTTCCTGCTAATCCTAGCATGATAAAGAAGATTCAAAGAGAGTGAGATGCCAGCTCCTTTCATTCAGTCAGTAGCTTCAAACATTTCTGGACGTTTTTCAATGGCAAAAATCAATGAATATTGTAAATGCACAAACAGTAATATCTCCACATTGCACGGTGCAATTCTGAAATTTTTAGCTTTTTCCTGCTAATCCTAGCATGATAAAGAAGATTCAAAGAGAGTGAGATGCCAGCTCCTTTCATTCAGTCAGTAGCTTCAAACATTTCTGGTATATGAAAAACATGTTTTTCAATGGCAAAAATCAATGAATATTGTAAATGCACAAACAGTAATATCTCCACATTGCAAGGTGCAATTCTGAAATTTTTTGCTTTTTCCTGCTAATCCTAGCATGATAAAGAAGATTCAAAGAGAGTGAGATGCCAGCTCCTTTCATTCAGTCAGTAGCTTCAAACATTTCTGGTATATGAAAAACATGTTTTTCAATGGCAAAAATCAATGAATATTGTAAATGCACAAACAGTAATATCTCCACATTGCACGGTGCAATTCTGAAATTTTTAGCTTTTTCCTGTTAATCCTAGCATGATAAAGAAGATTCAAAGAGAGTGAGATGCCAGCTCCTTTCATTCAGTCAGTAGCTTCAAACATTTCTGGTATATGAAAAACATGTTTTTCAATGGCAAAAATCAATGAATATTGTAAATGCACAAACAGTAATATCTCCACATTGCAAGGTGCAATTCTGAAATTTTTAGCTTTTTCCTGTTAATCCTAGCATGATAAAGAAGATTCAAAGAGAGTGAGATGCCAGCTCCTTTCATTCAGTCAGTAGCTTCAAACATTTCTGGACGTTTTTCAATGGCAAAAATCAATGAATATTGTAAATGCACAAACAGTAATATCTCCACATTGCAAGGTGCAATTCTGAAATTTTTAGCTTTTTCCTGTTAATCCTAGCATGATAAAGAAGATTCAAAGAGAGTGAGATGCCAGCTCCTTTCATTCAGTCAGTAGCTTCAAACATTTCTGGTATATGAAAAACATGTTTTTCAATGGCAAAAATCAATGAATATTGTAAATGCACAAACAGTAATATCTCCACATTGCACGGTGCAATTCTGAAATTTTTTGCTTTTTCCTGCTAATCCTAGCATGATAAAGAAGATTCAAAGAGAGTGAGATGCCAGCTCCTTTCATTCAGTCAGTAGCTTCAAACATTTCTGGACGTTTTTCAATGGCAAAAATCAATGAATATTGTAAATGCACAAACAGTAATATCTCCACATTGCAAGGTGCAATTCTGAAATTTTTAGCTTTTTCCTGTTAATCCTAGCATGATAAAGAAGATTCAAAGAGAGTGAGATGCCAGCTCCTTTCATTCAGTCAGTAGCTTCAAACATTTCTGGTATATGAAAAACATGTTTTTCAATGGCAAAAATCAATGAATATTGTAAATGCACAAACAGTAATATCTCCACATTGCACGGTGCAATTCTGAAATTTTTAGCTTTTTCCTGTTAATCCTAGCATGATAAAGAAGATTCAAAGAGAGTGAGATGCCAGCTCCTTTCATTCAGTCAGTAGCTTCAAACATTTCTGGTATATGAAAAACATGTTTTTCAATGGCAAAAATCAATGAATATTGTAAATGCACAAACAGTAATATCTCCACATTGCACGGTGCAATTCTGAAATTTTTAGCTTTTTCCTGTTAATCCTAGCATGATAAAGAAGATTCAAAGAGAGTGAGATGCCAGCTCCTTTCATTCAGTCAGTAGCTTCAAACATTTCTGGTATATGAAAAACATGTTTTTCAATGGCAAAAATCAATGAATATTGTAAATGCACAAACAGTAATATCTTCACATTGCAAGGTGCAATTCTGAAATTTTTTGCTTTTTCCTGCTAATCCTAGCATGATAAAGAAGATTCAAAGAGAGTGAGATGCCAGCTCCTTTCATTCAGTCAGTAGCTTCAAACATTTCTGGACGTTTTTCAATGGCAAAAATCAATGAATATTGTAAATGCACAAACAGTAATATCTCCACATTGCACGGTGCAATTCTGAAATTTTTAGCTTTTTCCTGCTAATCCTAGCATGATAAAGAAGATTCAAAGAGAGTGAGATGCCAGCTCCTTTCATTCAGTCAGTAGCTTCAAACATTTCTGGTATATGAAAAACATGTTTTTCAATGGCAAAAATCAATGAATATTGTAAATGCACAAACAGTAATATCTCCACATTGCAAGGTGCAATTCTGAAATTTTTTGCTTTTTCCTGCTAATCCTAGCATGATAAAGAAGATTCAAAGAGAGTGAGATGCCAGCTCCTTTCATTCAGTCAGTAGCTTCAAACATTTCTGGTATATGAAAAACATGTTTTTCAATGGCAAAAATCAATGAATATTGTAAATGCACAAACAGTAATATCTCCACATTGCACGGTGCAATTCTGAAATTTTTAGCTTTTTCCTGTTAATCCTAGCATGATAAAGAAGATTCAAAGAGAGTGAGATGCCAGCTCCTTTCATTCAGTCAGTAGCTTCAAACATTTCTGGTATATGAAAAACATGTTTTTCAATGGCAAAAATCAATGAATATTGTAAATGCACAAACAGTAATATCTCCACATTGCAAGGTGCAATTCTGAAATTTTTTGCTTTTTCCTGCTAATCCTAGCATGATAAAGAAGATTCAAAGAGAGTGAGATGCCAGCTCCTTTCATTCAGTCAGTAGCTTCAAACATTTCTGGACGTTTTTCAATGGCAAAAATCAATGAATATTGTAAATGCACAAACAGTAATATATCCACATTGCAAGGTGCAATTCTGAAATTTTTAGCTTTTTCCTGTTAATCCTAGCATGATAAAGAAGATTCAAAGAGAGTGAGATGCCAGCTCCTTTCATTCAGTCAGTAGCTTCAAACATTTCTGGTATATGAAAAACATGTTTTTCAATGGCAAAAATCAATGAATATTGTAAATGCACAAACAGTAATATCTCCACATTGCACGGTGCAATTCTGAAATTTTTTGCTTTTTCCTGTTAATCCTAGCATGATAAAGAAGATTCAAAGAGAGTGAGATGCCAGCTCCTTTCATTCAGTCAGTAGCTTCAAACATTTCTGGTATATGAAAAACATGTTTTTCAATGGCAAAAATCAATGAATACTGTAAATGCACAAACAGTAATATCTCCACATTGCACGGTGCAATTCTGAAATTTTTTGCTTTTTCCTGTTAATCCTAGCATGATAAAGAAGATTCAAAGAGAGTGAGATGCCAGCTCCTTTCATTCAGTCAGTAGCTTCAAACATTTCTGGACGTTTTTCAATGGCAAAAATCAATGAATATTGTAAATGCACAAACAGTAATATCTCCACATTGCAAGGTGCAATTCTGAAATTTTTAGCTTTTTCCTGCTAATCCTAGCATGATAAAGAAGATTCAAAGAGAGTGAGATGCCAGCTCCTTTCATTCAGTCAGTAGCTTCAAACATTTCTGGTATATGAAAAACATGTTTTTCAATGGCAAAAATCAATGAATATTGTAAATGCACAAACAGTAATATCTCCACATTGCAAGGTGCAATTCTGAAATTTTTTGCTTTTTCCTGCTAATCCTAGCATGATAAAGAAGATTCAAAGAGAGTGAGATGCCAGCTCCTTTCATTCAGTCAGTAGCTTCAAACATTTCTGGTATATGAAAAACATGTTTTTCAATGGCAAAAATCAATGAATATTGTAAATGCACAAACAGTAATATCTCCACATTGCACGGTGCAATTCTGAAATTTTTTGCTTTTTCCTGTTAATCCTAGCATGATAAAGAAGATTCAAAGAGAGTGAGATGCCAGCTCCTTTCATTCAGTCAGTAGCTTCAAACATTTCTGGTATATGAAAAACATGTTTTTCAATGGCAAAAATCAATGAATATTGTAAATGCACAAACAGTAATATCTCCACATTGCACGGTGCAATTCTGAAATTTTTTGCTTTTTCCTGTTAATCCTAGCATGATAAAGAAGATTCAAAGAGAGTGAGATGCCAGCTCCTTTCATTCAGTCAGTAGCTTCAAACATTTCTGGTATATGAAAAACATGTTTTTCAATGGCAAAAATCAATGAATATTGTAAATGCACAAACAGTAATATCTCCACATTGCACGGTGCAATTCTGAAATTTTTTGCTTTTTCCTGTTAATCCTAGCATGATAAAGAAGATTCAAAGAGAGTGAGATGCCAGCTCCTTTCATTCAGTCAGTAGCTTCAAACATTTCTGGACGTTTTTCAATGGCAAAAATCAATGAATATTGTAAATGCACAAACAGTAATATCTCCACATTGCAAGGTGCAATTCTGAAATTTTTAGCTTTTTCCTGCTAATCCTAGCATGATAAAGAAGATTCAAAGAGAGTGAGATGCCAGCTCTTTTCATTCAGTCAGTAGCTTCAAACATTTCTGGTATATGAAAAACATGTTTTTCAATGGCAAAAATCAATGAATATTGTAAATGCACAAACAGTAATATCTCCACATTGCAAGGTGCAATTCTGAAATTTTTTGCTTTTTCCTGCTAATCCTAGCATGATAAAGAAGATTCAAAGAGAGTGAGATGCCAGCTCCTTTCATTCAGTCAGTAGCTTCAAACATTTCTGGTATATGAAAAACATGTTTTTCAATGGCAAAAATCAATGAATATTGTAAATGCACAAACAGTAATATCTCCACATTGCAAGGTGCAATTCTGAAATTTTTAGCTTTTTCCTGTTAATCCTAGCATGATAAAGAAGATTCAAAGAGAGTGAGATGCCAGCTCCTTTCATTCAGTCAGTAGCTTCAAACATTTCTGGACGTTTTTCAATGGCAAAAATCAATGAATATTGTAAATGCACAAACAGTAATATCTCCACATTGCAAGGTGCAATTCTGAAATTTTTTGCTTTTTCCTGCTAATCCTAGCATGATAAAGAAGATTCAAAGAGAGTGAGATGCCAGCTCCTTTCATTCAGTCAGTAGCTTCAAACATTTCTGGTATATGAAAAACATGTTTTTCAATGGCAAAAATCAATGAATATTGTAAATGCACAAACAGTAATATCTCCACATTGCAAGGTGCAATTCTGAAATTTTTTGCTTTTTCCTGCTAATCCTAGCATGATAAAGAAGATTCAAAGAGAGTGAGATGCCAGCTCCTTTCATTCAGTCAGTAGCTTCAAACATTTCTGGTATATGAAAAACATGTTTTTCAATGGCAAAAATCAATGAATATTGTAAATGCACAAACAGTAATATCTCCACATTGCACGGTGCAATTCTGAAATTTTTTGCTTTTTCCTGCTAATCCTAGCATGATAAAGAATATTCAAAGAGAGTGAGATGCCAGCTCCTTTCATTCAGTCAGTAGCTTCAAACATTTCTGGTATATGAAAAACATGTTTTTCAATGGCAAAAATCAATGAATATTGTAAATGCACAAACAGTAATATCTCCACATTGCACGGTGCAATTCTGAAATTTTTTGCTTTTTCCTGCTAATCCTAGCATGATAAAGAAGATTCAAAGAGAGTGAGATGCCAGCTCCTTTCATTCAGTCAGTAGCTTCAAACATTTCTGGTATATGAAAAACATGTTTTTCAATGGCAAAAATCAATGAATATTGTAAATGCACAAACAGTAATATCTCCACATTGCACGGTGCAATTCTGAAATTTTTTGCTTTTTCCTGCTAATCCTAGCATGATAAAGAAGATTCAAAGAGAGTGAGATGCCAGCTCCTTTCATTCAGTCAGTAGCTTCAAACATTTCTGGACGTTTTTCAATGGCAAAAATCAATGAATATTGTAAATGCACAAACAGTAATATCTCCACATTGCAAGGTGCAATTCTGAAATTTTTTGCTTTTTCCTGTTAATCCTAGCATGATAAAGAAGATTCAAAGAGAGTGAGATGCCAGCTCCTTTCATTCAGTCAGTAGCTTCAAACATTTCTGGACGTTTTTCAATGGCAAAAATCAATTAATATTGTAAATGCACAAACAGTAATATCTCCACATTGCACGGTGCAATTCTGAAATTTTTTGCTTTTTCCTGCTAATCCTAGCATGATAAAGAAGATTCAAAGAGAGTGAGATGCCAGCTCCTTTCATTCAGTCAGTAGCTTCAAACATTTCTGGTATATGAAAAACATGTTTTTCAATGGCAAAAATCAATGAATATTGTAAATGCACAAACAGTAATATCTCCACATTGCACGGTGCAATTCTGAAATTTTTAGCTTTTTCCTGTTAATCCTAGCATGATAAAGAAGATTCAAAGAGAGTGAGATGCCAGCTCCTTTCATTCAGTCAGTAGCTTCAAACATTTCTGGTATATGAAAAACATGTTTTTCAATGGCAAAAATCAATGAATATTGTAAATGCACAAACAGTAATATCTCCACATTGCACGGTGCAATTCTGAAATTTTTTGCTTTTTCCTGCTAATCCTAGCATGATAAAGAAGATTCAAAGAGAGTGAGATGCCAGCTCCTTTCATTCAGTCAGTAGCTTCAAACATTTCTGGTATATGAAAAACATGTTTTTCAATGGCAAAAATCAATGAATATTGTAAATGCACAAACAGTAATATCTCCACATTGCAAGGTGCAATTCTGAAATTTTTTGCTTTTTCCTGCTAATCCTAGCATGATAAAGAAGATTCAAAGAGAGTGAGATGCCAGCTCCTTTCATTCAGTCAGTAGCTTCAAACATTTCTGGACGTTTTTCAATGGCAAAAATCAATGAATATTGTAAATGCACAAACAGTAATATCTCCACATTGCACGGTGCAATTCTGAAATTTTTAGCTTTTTCCTGGTAATCCTAGCATGATAAAGAAGATTCAAAGAGAGTGAGATGCCAGCTCCTTTCATTCAGTCAGTAGCTTCAAACATTTCTGGACGTTTTTCAATGGCAAAAATCAATGAATATTGTAAATGCACAAACAGTAATATCTCCACATTGCACGGTGCAATTCTGAAATTTTTAGCTTTTTCCTGTTAATCCTAGCATGATAAAGAAGATTCAAAGAGAGTGAGATGCCAGCTCCTTTCATTCAGTCAGTAGCTTCAAACATTTCTGGTATATGAAAAACATGTTTTTCAATGGCAAAAATCAATGAATATTGTAAATGCACAAACAGTAATATCTCCACATTGCAAGGTGCAATTCTGAAATTTTTAGCTTTTTCCTGTTAATCCTAGCATGATAAAGAAGATTCAAAGAGAGTGAGATGCCAGCTCCTTTCATTCAGTCAGTAGCTTCAAACATTTCTGGTATATGAAAAACATGTTTTTCAATGGCAAAAATCAATGAATATTGTAAATGCACAAACAGTAATATCTCCACATTGCACGGTGCAATTCTGAAATTTTTTGCTTTTTCCTGCTAATCCTAGCATGATAAAGAAGATTCAAAGAGAGTGAGATGCCAGCTCCTTTCATTCAGTCAGTAGCTTCAAACATTTCTGGTATATGAAAAACATGTTTTTCAATGGCAAAAATCAATGAATATTGTAAATGCACAAACAGTAATATCTCCACATTGCACGGTGCAATTCTGAAATTTTTTGCTTTTTCCTGTTAATCTTAGCATGATAAAGAAGATTCAAAGAGAGTGAGATGCCAGCTCCTTTCATTCAGTCAGTAGCTTCAAACATTTCTGGTATATGAAAAACATGTTTTTCAATGGCAAAAATCAATGAATATTGTAAATGCACAAACAGTAATATCTCCACATTGCACGGTGCAATTCTGAAATTTTTTGCTTTTTCCTGTTAATCCTAGCATGATAAAGAAGATTCAAAGAGAGTGAGATGCCAGCTCCTTTCATTCAGTCAGTAGCTTCAAACATTTCTGGTATATGAAAAACATGTTTTTCAATGGCAAAAATCAATGAATATTGTAAATGCACAAACAGTAATATCTCCACATTGCACGGTGCAATTCTGAAATTTTTTGCTTTTTCCTGTTAATCCTAGCATGATAAAGAAGATTCAAAGAGAGTGAGATGCCAGCTCCTTTCATTCAGTCAGTAGCTTCAAACATTTCTGGACGTTTTTCAATGGCAAAAATCAATGAATATTGTAAATGCACAAACAGTAATATCTCCACATTGCAAGGTGCAATTCTGAAATTTTTAGCTTTTTCCTGCTAATCCTAGCATGATAAAGAAGATTCAAAGAGAGTGAGATGCCAGCTCCTTTCATTCAGTCAGTAGCTTCAAACATTTCTGGTATATGAAAAACATGTTTTTCAATGGCAAAAATCAATGAATATTGTAAATGCACAAACAGTAATATCTCCACATTGCAAGGTGCAATTCTGAAATTTTTTGCTTTTTCCTGCTAATCCTAGCATGATAAAGAAGATTCAAAGAGAGTGAGATGCCAGCTCCTTTCATTCAGTCAGTAGCTTCAAACATTTCTGGTATATGAAAAACATGTTTTTCAATGGCAAAAATCAATGAATATTGTAAATGCACAAACAGTAATATCTCCACATTGCAAGGTGCAATTCTGAAATTTTTAGCTTTTTCCTGTTAATCCTAGCATGATAAAGAAGATTCAAAGAGAGTGAGATGCCAGCTCCTTTCATTCAGTCAGTAGCTTCAAACATTTCTGGACGTTTTTCAATGGCAAAAATCAATGAATATTGTAAATGCACAAACAGTAATATCTCCACATTGCAAGGTGCAATTCTGAAATTTTTTGCTTTTTCCTGCTAATCCTAGCATGATAAAGAAGATTCAAAGAGAGTGAGATGCCAGCTCCTTTCATTCAGTCAGTAGCTTCAAACATTTCTGGTATATGAAAAACATGTTTTTCAATGGCAAAAATCAATGAATATTGTAAATGCACAAACAGTAATATCTCCACATTGCAAGGTGCAATTCTGAAATTTTTTGCTTTTTCCTGCTAATCCTAGCATGATAAAGAAGATTCAAAGAGAGTGAGATGCCAGCTCCTTTCATTCAGTCAGTAGCTTCAAACATTTCTGGTATATGAAAAACATGTTTTTCAATGGCAAAAATCAATGAATATTGTAAATGCACAAACAGTAATATCTCCACATTGCACGGTGCAATTCTGAAATTTTTTGCTTTTTCCTGCTAATCCTAGCATGATAAAGAAGATTCAAAGAGAGTGAGATGCCAGCTCCTTTCATTCAGTCAGTAGCTTCAAACATTTCTGGTATATGAAAAACATGTTTTTCAATGGCAAAAATCAATGAATATTGTAAATGCACAAACAGTAATATCTCCACATTGCACGGTGCAATTCTGAAATTTTTTGCTTTTTCCTGCTAATCCTAGCATGATAAAGAAGATTCAAAGAGAGTGAGATGCCAGCTCCTTTCATTCAGTCAGTAGCTTCAAACATTTCTGGTATATGAAAAACATGTTTTTCAATGGCAAAAATCAATGAATATTGTAAATGCACAAACAGTAATATCTCCACATTGCACGGTGCAATTCTGAAATTTTTTGCTTTTTCCTGCTAATCCTAGCATGATAAAGAAGATTCAAAGAGAGTGAGATGCCAGCTCCTTTCATTCAGTCAGTAGCTTCAAACATTTCTGGACGTTTTTCAATGGCAAAAATCAATGAATATTGTAAATGCACAAACAGTAATATCTCCACATTGCAAGGTGCAATTCTGAAATTTTTTGCTTTTTCCTGCTAATCCTAGCATGATAAAGAAGATTCAAAGAGAGTGAGATGCCAGCTCCTTTCATTCAGTCAGTAGCTTCAAACATTTCTGGACGTTTTTCAATGGCAAAAATCAATGAATATTGTAAATGCACAAACAGTAATATCTCCACATTGCACGGTGCAATTCTGAAATTTTTTGCTTTTTCCTGTTAATCCTAGCATGATAAAGAAGATTCAAAGAGAGTGAGATGCCAGCTCCTTTCATTCAGTCAGTAGCTTCAAACATTTCTGGACGTTTTTCAATGGCAAAAATCAATGAATATTGTAAATGCACAAACAGTAATATCTCCACATTGCACGGTGCAATTCTGAAATTTTTAGCTTTTTCCTGTTAATCCTAGCATGATAAAGAAGATTCAAAGAGAGTGAGATGCCAGCTCCTTTCATTCAGTCAGTAGCTTCAAACATTTCTGGTATATGAAAAACATGTTTTTCAATGGCAAAAATCAATGAATATTGTAAATGCACAAACAGTAATATCTCCACATTGCACGGTGCAATTCTGAAATTTTTTGCTTTTTCCTGCTAATCCTAGCATGATAAAGAAGATTCAAAGAGAGTGAGATGCCAGCTCCTTTCATTCAGTCAGTAGCTTCAAACATTTCTGGTATATGAAAAACATGTTTTTCAATGGCAAAAATCAATGAATATTGTAAATGCACAAACAGTAATATCTCCACATTGCAAGGTGCAATTCTGAAATTTTTAGCTTTTTCCTGTTAATCCTAGCATGATAAAGAAGATTCAAAGAGAGTGAGATGCCAGCTCCTTTCATTCAGTCAGTAGCTTCAAACATTTCTGGTATATGAAAAACATGTTTTTCAATGGCAAAAATCAATGAATATTGTAAATGCACAAACAGTAATATCTCCACATTGCACGGTGCAATTCTGAAATTTTTTGCTTTTTCCTGCTAATCCTAGCATGATAAAGAAGATTCAAAGAGAGTGAGATGCCAGCTCCTTTCATTCAGTCAGTAGCTTCAAACATTTCTGGTATATGAAAAACATGTTTTTCAATGGCAAAAATCAATGAATATTGTAAATGCACAAACAGTAATATCTCCACATTGCACGGTGCAATTCTGAAATTTTTAGCTTTTTCCTGTTAATCCTAGCATGATAAAGAAGATTCAAAGAGAGTGAGATGCCAGCTCCTTTCATTCAGTCAGTAGCTTCAAACATTTCTGGTATATGAAAAACATGTTTTTCAATGGCAAAAATCAATGAATATTGTAAATGCACAAACAGTAATATCTCCACATTGCAAGGTGCAATTCTGAAATTTTTTGCTTTTTCCTGCTAATCCTAGCATGATAAAGAAGATTCAAAGAGAGTGAGATGCCAGCTCCTTTCATTCAGTCAGTAGCTTCAAACATTTCTGGTATATGAAAAACATGTTTTTCAATGGCAAAAATCAATGAATATTGTAAATGCACAAACAGTAATATCTCCACATTGCACGGTGCAATTCTGAAATTTTTTGCTTTTTCCTGCTAATCCTAGCATGATAAAGAAGATTCAAAGAGAGTGAGATGCCAGCTCCTTTCATTCAGTCAGTAGCTTCAAACATTTCTGGTATATGAAAAACATGTTTTTCAATGGCAAAAATCAATGAATATTGTAAATGCACAAACAGTAATATCTCCACATTGCACGGTGCAATTCTGAAATTTTTTGCTTTTTCCTGCTAATCCTAGCATGATAAAGAAGATTCAAAGAGAGTGAGATGCCAGCTCCTTTCATTCAGTCAGTAGCTTCAAACATTTCTGGTATATGAAAAACATGTTTTTCAATGGCAAAAATCAATGAATATTGTAAATGCACAAACAGTAATATCTCCACATTGCACGGTGCAATTCTGAAATTTTTTGCTTTTTCCTGCTAATCCTAGCATGATAAAGAAGATTCAAAGAGAGTGAGATGCCAGCTCCTTTCATTCAGTCAGTAGCTTCAAACATTTCTGGACGTTTTTCAATGGCAAAAATCAATGAATATTGTAAATGCACAAACAGTAATATCTCCACATTGCACGGTGCAATTCTGAAATTTTTTGCTTTTTCCTGCTAATCCTAGCATGATAAAGAAGATTCAAAGAGAGTGAGATGCCAGCTCCTTTCATTCAGTCAGTAGCTTCAAACATTTCTGGTATATGAAAAACATGTTTTTCAATGGCAAAAATCAATGAATATTGTAAATGCACAAACAGTAATATCTCCACATTGCACGGTGCAATTCTGAAATTTTTTGCTTTTTCCTGCTAATCCTAGCATGATAAAGAAGATTCAAAGAGAGTGAGATGCCAGCTCCTTTCATTCAGTCAGTAGCTTCAAACATTTCTGGTATATGAAAAACATGTTTTTCAATGGCAAAAATCAATGAATATTGTAAATGCACAAACAGTAATATCTCCACATTGCACGGTGCAATTCTGAAATTTTTTGCTTTTTCCTGCTAATCCTAGCATGATAAAGAAGATTCAAAGAGAGTGAGATGCCAGCTCCTTTCATTCAGTCAGTAGCTTCAAACATTTCTGGTATATGAAAAACATGTTTTTCAATGGCAAAAATCAATGAATATTGTAAATGCACAAACAGTAATATCTCCACATTGCACGGTGCAATTCTGAAATTTTTTGCTTTTTCCTGCTAATCCTAGCATGATAAAGAAGATTCAAAGAGAGTGAGATGCCAGCTCCTTTCATTCAGTCAGTAGCTTCAAACATTTCTGGACGTTTTTCAATGGCAAAAATCAATGAATATTGTAAATGCACAAACAGTAATATCTCCACATTGCAAGGTGCAATTCTGAAATTTTTAGCTTTTTCCTGCTAATCCTAGCATGATAAAGAAGATTCAAAGAGAGTGAGATGCCAGCTCCTTTCATTCAGTCAGTAGCTTCAAACATTTCTGGACGTTTTTAAATGGCAAAAATCAATGAATATTGTAAATGCACAAACAGTAATATCTCCACATTGCACGGTGCAATTCTGAAATTTTTTGCTTTTTCCTGCTAATCCTAGCATGATAAAGAAGATTCAAAGAGAGTGAGATGCCAGCTCCTTTCATTCAGTCAGTAGCTTCAAACATTTCTGGTATATGAAAAACATGTTTTTCAATGGCAAAAATCAATGAATATTGTAAATGCACAAACAGTAATATCTCCACATTGCACGGTGCAATTCTGAAATTTTTAGCTTTTTCCTGTTAATCCTAGCATGATAAAGAAGATTCAAAGAGAGTGAGATGCCAGCTCCTTTCATTCAGTCAGTAGCTTCAAACATTTCTGGTATATGAAAAACATGTTTTTCAATGGCAAAAATCAATGAATATTGTAAATGCACAAACAGTAATATCTCCACATTGCAAGGTGCAATTCTGAAATTTTTAGCTTTTTCCTGCTAATCCTAGCATGATAAAGAAGATTCAAAGAGAGTGAGATGCCAGCTCCTTTCATTCAGTCAGTAGCTTCAAACATTTCTGGACGTTTTTCAATGGCAAAAATCAATGAATATTGTAAATGCACAAACAGTAATATCTCCACATTGCAAGGTGCAATTCTGAAATTTTTAGCTTTTTCCTGTTAATCCTAGCATGATAAAGAAGATTCAAAGAGAGTGAGATGCCAGCTCCTTTCATTCAGTCAGTAGCTTCAAACATTTCTGGTATATGAAAAACATGTTTTTCAATGGCAAAAATCAATGAATATTGTAAATGCACAAACAGTAATATCTCCACATTGCAAGGTGCAATTCTGAAATTTTTTGCTTTTTCCTGCTAATCCTAGCATGATAAAGAAGATTCAAAGAGAGTGAGATGCCAGCTCCTTTCATTCAGTCAGTAGCTTCAAACATTTCTGGACGTTTTTCAATGGCAAAAATCAATGAATATTGTAAATGCACAAACAGTAATATCTCCACATTGCACGGTGCAATTCTGAAATTTTTTGCTTTTTCCTGCTAATCCTAGCATGATAAAGAAGATTCAAAGAGAGTGAGATGCCAGCTCCTTTCATTCAGTCAGTAGCTTCAAACATTTCTGGTATATGAAAAACATGTTTTTCAATGGCAAAAATCAATGAATATTGTAAATGCACAAACAGTAATATCTCCACATTGCACAGTGCAATTCTGAAATTTTTAGCTTTTTCCTGTTAATCCTAGCATGATAAAGAAGATTCAAAGAGAGTGAGATGCCAGCTCCTTTCATTCAGTCAGTAGCTTCAAACATTTCTGGTATATGAAAAACATGTTTTTCAATGGCAAAAATCAATGAATATTGTAAATGCACAAACAGTAATATCTCCACATTGCATGGTGCAATTCTGAAATTTTTAGCTTTTTCCTGTTAATCCTAGCATGATAAAGAAGATTCAAAGAGAGTGAGATGCCAGCTCCTTTCATTCAGTCAGTAGCTTCAAACATTTCTGGACGTTTTTCAATGGCAAAAATCAATGAATATTGTAAATGCACAAACAGTAATATCTCCACATTGCAAGGTGCAATTCTGAAATTTTTTGCTTTTTCCTGCTAATCCTAGCATGATAAAGAAGATTCAAAGAGAGTGAGATGCCAGCTCCTTTCATTCAGTCAGTAGCTTCAAACATTTCTGGTATATGAAAAACATGTTTTTCAATGGCAAAAATCAATGAATATTGTAAATGCACAAACAGTAATATCTCCACATTGCAAGGTGCAATTCTGAAATTTTTTGCTTTTTCCTGCTAATCCTAGCATGATAAAGAAGATTCAAAGAGAGTGAGATGCCAGCTCCTTTCATTCAGTCAGTAGCTTCAAACATTTCTGGTATATGAAAAACATGTTTTTCAATGGCAAAAATCAATGAATATTGTAAATGCACAAACAGTAATATCTCCACATTGCAAGGTGCAATTCTGAAATTTTTAGCTTTTTCCTGTTAATCCTAGCATGATAAAGAAGATTCAAAGAGAGTGAGATGCCAGCTCCTTTCATTCAGTCAGTAGCTTCAAACATTTCTGGTATATGAAAAACATGTTTTTCAATGGCAAAAATCAATGAATATTGTAAATGCACAAACAGTAATATCTCCACATTGCAAGGTGCAATTCTGAAATTTTTTGCTTTTTCCTGCTAATCCTAGCATGATAAAGAAGATTCAAAGAGAGTGAGATGCCAGCTCTTCATTCAGTCAGTAGCTTCAAACATTTCTGGTATATGAAAAACATGTTTTTCAATGGCAAAAATCAATGAATATTGTAAATGCACAAACAGTAATATCTCCACATTGCACGGTGCAATTCTGAAATTTTTAGCTTTTTCCTGTTAATCCTAGCATGATAAAGAAGATTCAAAGAGAGTGAGATGCCAGCTCCTTTCATTCAGTCAGTAGCTTCAAACATTTCTGGTATATGAAAAACATGTTTTTCAATGGCAAAAATCAATGAATATTGTAAATGCACAAACAGTAATATCTCCACATTGCACGGTGCAATTCTGAAATTTTTTGCTTTTTCCTGCTAATCCTAGCATGATAAAGAAGATTCAAAGAGAGTGAGATGCCAGCTCCTTTCATTCAGTCAGTAGCTTCAAACATTTCTGGACGTTTTTCAATGGCAAAAATCAATGAATATTGTAAATGCACAAACAGTAATATCTCCACATTGCAAGGTGCAATTCTGAAATTTTTAGCTTTTTCCTGTTAATCCTAGCATGATAAAGAAGATTCAAAGAGAGTGAGATGCCAGCTCCTTTCATTCAGTCAGTAGCTTCAAACATTTCTGGTATATGAAAAACATGTTTTTCAATGGCAAAAATCAATGAATATTGTAAATGCACAAACAGTAATATCTCCACATTGCACGGTGCAATTCTGAAATTTTTAGCTTTTTCCTGTTAATCCTAGCATGATAAAGAAGATTCAAAGAGAGTGAGATGCCAGCTCCTTTCATTCAGTCAGTAGCTTCAAACATTTCTGGTATATGAAAAACATGTTTTTCAATGGCAAAAATCAATGAATATTGTAAATGCACAAACAGTAATATCTCCACATTGCAATGTGCAATTCTGAAATTTTTAGCTTTTTCCTGTTAATCCTAGCATGATAAAGAAGATTCAAAGAGAGTGAGATGCCAGCTCCTTTCATTCAGTCAGTAGCTTCAAACATTTCTGGTATATGAAAAACATGTTTTTCAATGGCAAAAATCAATGAATATTGTAAATGCACAAACAGTAATATCTCCACATTGCAAGGTGCAATTCTGAAATTTTTAGCTTTTTCCTGTTAATCCTAGCATGATAAAGAAGATTCAAAGAGAGTGAGATGCCAGCTCCTTTCATTCAGTCAGTAGCTTCAAACATTTCTGGTATATGAAAAACATGTTTTTCAATGGCAAAAATCAATGAATATTGTAAATGCACAAACAGTAATATCTCCACATTGCACGGTGCAATTCTGAAATTTTTAGCTTTTTCCTGTTAATCCTAGCATGATAAAGAAGATTCAAAGAGAGTGAGATGCCAGCTCCTTTCATTCAGTCAGTAGCTTCAAACATTTCTGGTATATGAAAAACATGTTTTTCAATGGCAAAAATCAATGAATATTGTAAATGCACAAACAGTAATATCTCCACATTGCAAGGTGCAATTCTGAAATTTTTTGCTTTTTCCTGCTAATCCTAGCATGATAAAGAAGATTCAAAGAGAGTGAGATGCCAGCTCCTTTCATTCAGTCAGTAGCTTCAAACATTTCTGGTATATGAAAAACATGTTTTTCAATGGCAAAAATCAATGAATATTGTAAATGCACAAACAGTAATATCTCCACATTGCAAGGTGCAATTCTGAAATTTTTAGCTTTTTCCTGTTAATCCTAGCATGATAAAGAAGATTCAAAGAGAGTGAGATGCCAGCTCCTTTCATTCAGTCAGTAGCTTCAAACATTTCTGGTATATGAAAAACATGTTTTTCAATGGCAAAAATCAATGAATATTGTAAATGCACAAACAGTAATATCTCCACATTGCACGGTGCAATTCTGAAATTTTTTGCTTTTTCCTGCTAATCCTAGCATGATAAAGAAGATTCAAAGAGAGTGAGATGCCAGCTCCTTTCATTCAGTCAGTAGCTTCAAACATTTCTGGTATATGAAAAACATGTTTTTCAATGGCAAAAATCAATGAATATTGTAAATGCACAAACAGTAATATCTCCACATTGCAAGGTGCAATTCTGAAATTTTTAGCTTTTTCCTGTTAATCCTAGCATGATAAAGAAGATTCAAAGAGAGTGAGATGCCAGCTCCTTTCATTCAGTCAGTAGCTTCAAACATTTCTGGACGTTTTTCAATGGCAAAAATCAATGAATATTGTAAATGCACAAACAGTAATATCTCCACATTGCAAGGTGCAATTCTGAAATTTTTTGCTTTTTCCTGCTAATCCTAGCATGATAAAGAAGATTCAAAGAGAGTGAGATGCCAGCTCCTTTCATTCAGTCAGTAGCTTCAAACATTTCTGGTATATGAAAAACATGTTTTTCAATGGCAAAAATCAATGAGTATTGTAAATGCACAAACAGTAATATCTCCACATTGCAAGGTGCAATTCTGAAATTTTTAGCTTTTTCCTGCTAATCCTAGCATGATAAAGAAGATTCAAAGAGAGTGAGATGCCAGCTCCTTTCATTCAGTCAGTAGCTTCAAACATTTCTGGACGTTTTTCAATGGCAAAAATCAATGAATATTGTAAATGCACAAACAGTAATATCTCCACATTGCACGGTGCAATTCTGAAATTTTTAGCTTTTTCCTGTTAATCCTAGCATGATAAAGAAGATTCAAAGAGAGTGAGATGCCAGCTCCTTTCATTCAGTCAGTAGCTTCAAACATTTCTGGTATATGAAAAACATGTTTTTCAATGGCAAAAATCAATGAATATTGTAAATGCACAAACAGTAATATCTCCACATTGCACGGTGCAATTCTGAAATTTTTAGCTTTTTCCTGCTAATCCTAGCATGATAAAGAAGATTCAAAGAGAGTGAGATGCCAGCTCCTTTCATTCAGTCAGTAGCTTCAAACATTTCTGGTATATGAAAAACATGTTTTTCAATGGCAAAAATCAATGAATATTGTAAATGCACAAACAGTAATATCTCCACATTGCACGGTGCAATTCTGAAATTTTTTGCTTTTTCCTGCTAATCCTAGCATGATAAAGAAGATTCAAAGAGAGTGAGATGCCAGCTCCTTTCATTCAGTCAGTAGCTTCAAACATTTCTGGACGTTTTTCAATGGCAAAAATCAATGAATATTGTAAATGCACAAACAGTAATATCTCCACATTGCACGGTGCAATTCTGAAATTTTTTGCTTTTTCCTGCTAATCCTAGCATGATAAAGAAGATTCAAAGAGAGTGAGATGCCAGCTCCTTTCATTCAGTCAGTAGCTTCAAACATTTCTGGTATATGAAAAACATGTTTTTCAATGGCAAAAATCAATGAATATTGTAAATGCACAAACAGTAATATCTCCACATTGCAAGGTGCAATTCTGAAATTTTTAGCTTTTTCCTGCTAATCCTAGCATGATAAAGAAGATTCAAAGAGAGTGAGATGCCAGCTCCTTTCATTTAGTCAGTAGCTTCAAACATTTCTGGTATATGAAAAACATGTTTTTCAATGGCAAAAATCAATGAATATTGTAAATGCACAAACAGTAATATCTCCACATTGCAAGGTGCAATTCTGAAATTTTTAGCTTTTTCCTGTTAATCCTAGCATGATAAAGAAGATTCAAAGAGAGTGAGATGCCAGCTCCTTTCATTCAGTCAGTAGCTTCAAACATTTCTGGTATATGAAAAACATGTTTTTCAATGGCAAAAATCAATGAATATTGTAAATGCACAAACAGTAATATCTCCACATTGCACGGTGCAATTCTGAAATTTTTTGCTTTTTCCTGCTAATCCTAGCATGATAAAGAAGATTCAAAGAGAGTGAGATGCCAGCTCCTTTCATTCAGTCAGTAGCTTCAAACATTTCTGGACGTTTTTCAATGGCAAAAATCAATGAATATTGTAAATGCACAAACAGTAATATCTCCACATTGCACGGTGCAATTCTGAAATTTTTAGCTTTTTCCTGTTAATCCTAGCATGATAAAGAAGATTCAAAGAGAGTGAGATGCCAGCTCCTTTCATTCAGTCAGTAGCTTCAAACATTTCTGGTATATGAAAAACATGTTTTTCAATGGCAAAAATCAATGAATATTGTAAATGCACAAACAGTAATATCTCCACATTGCACGGTGCAATTCTGAAATTTTTTGCTTTTTCCTGCTAATCCTAGCATGATAAAGAAGATTCAAAGAGAGTGAGATGCCAGCTCCTTTCATTCAGTCAGTAGCTTCAAACATTTCTGGTATATGAAAAACATGTTTTTCAATGGCAAAAATCAATGAATATTGTAAATGCACAAACAGTAATATCTCCACATTGCACGGTGCAATTCTGAAATTTTTTGCTTTTTCCTGTTAATCCTAGCATGATAAAGAAGATTCAAAGAGAGTGAGATGCCAGCTCCTTTCATTCAGTCAGTAGCTTCAAACATTTCTGGTATATGAAAAACATGTTTTTCAATGGCAAAAATCAATGAATATTGTAAATGCACAAACAGTAATATCTCCACATTGCAAGGTGCAATTCTGAAATTTTTTGCTTTTTCCTGCTAATCCTAGCATGATAAAGAAGATTCAAAGAGAGTGAGATGCCAGCTCTTCATTCAGTCAGTAGCTTCAAACATTTCTGGTATATGAAAAACATGTTTTTCAATGGCAAAAATCAATGAATATTGTAAATGCACAAACAGTAATATCTCCACATTGCACGGTGCAATTCTGAAATTTTTAGCTTTTTCCTGTTAATCCTAGCATGATAAAGAAGATTCAAAGAGAGTGAGATGCCAGCTCCTTTCATTCAGTCAGTAGCTTCAAACATTTCTGGTATATGAAAAACATGTTTTTCAATGGCAAAAATCAATGAATATTGTAAATGCACAAACAGTAATATCTCCACATTGCACGGTGCAATTCTGAAATTTTTTGCTTTTTCCTGCTAATCCTAGCATGATAAAGAAGATTCAAAGAGAGTGAGATGCCAGCTCCTTTCATTCAGTCAGTAGCTTCAAACATTTCTGGACGTTTTTCAATGGCAAAAATCAATGAATATTGTAAATGCACAAACAGTAATATCTCCACATTGCAAGGTGCAATTCTGAAATTTTTAGCTTTTTCCTGTTAATCCTAGCATGATAAAGAAGATTCAAAGAGAGTGAGATGCCAGCTCCTTTCATTCAGTCAGTAGCTTCAAACATTTCTGGTATATGAAAAACATGTTTTTCAATGGCAAAAATCAATGAATATTGTAAATGCACAAACAGTAATATCTCCACATTGCACGGTGCAATTCTGAAATTTTTAGCTTTTTCCTGTTAATCCTAGCATGATAAAGAAGATTCAAAGAGAGTGAGATGCCAGCTCCTTTCATTCAGTCAGTAGCTTCAAACATTTCTGGTATATGAAAAACATGTTTTTCAATGGCAAAAATCAATGAATATTGTAAATGCACAAACAGTAATATCTCCACATTGCAATGTGCAATTCTGAAATTTTTAGCTTTTTCCTGTTAATCCTAGCATGATAAAGAAGATTCAAAGAGAGTGAGATGCCAGCTCCTTTCATTCAGTCAGTAGCTTCAAACATTTCTGGTATATGAAAAACATGTTTTTCAATGGCAAAAATCAATGAATATTGTAAATGCACAAACAGTAATATCTCCACATTGCAAGGTGCAATTCTGAAATTTTTAGCTTTTTCCTGTTAATCCTAGCATGATAAAGAAGATTCAAAGAGAGTGAGATGCCAGCTCCTTTCATTCAGTCAGTAGCTTCAAACATTTCTGGTATATGAAAAACATGTTTTTCAATGGCAAAAATCAATGAATATTGTAAATGCACAAACAGTAATATCTCCACATTGCACGGTGCAATTCTGAAATTTTTAGCTTTTTCCTGTTAATCCTAGCATGATAAAGAAGATTCAAAGAGAGTGAGATGCCAGCTCCTTTCATTCAGTCAGTAGCTTCAAACATTTCTGGTATATGAAAAACATGTTTTTCAATGGCAAAAATCAATGAATATTGTAAATGCACAAACAGTAATATCTCCACATTGCAAGGTGCAATTCTGAAATTTTTTGCTTTTTCCTGCTAATCCTAGCATGATAAAGAAGATTCAAAGAGAGTGAGATGCCAGCTCCTTTCATTCAGTCAGTAGCTTCAAACATTTCTGGTATATGAAAAACATGTTTTTCAATGGCAAAAATCAATGAATATTGTAAATGCACAAACAGTAATATCTCCACATTGCAAGGTGCAATTCTGAAATTTTTAGCTTTTTCCTGTTAATCCTAGCATGATAAAGAAGATTCAAAGAGAGTGAGATGCCAGCTCCTTTCATTCAGTCAGTAGCTTCAAACATTTCTGGTATATGAAAAACATGTTTTTCAATGGCAAAAATCAATGAATATTGTAAATGCACAAACAGTAATATCTCCACATTGCACGGTGCAATTCTGAAATTTTTTGCTTTTTCCTGCTAATCCTAGCATGATAAAGAAGATTCAAAGAGAGTGAGATGCCAGCTCCTTTCATTCAGTCAGTAGCTTCAAACATTTCTGGTATATGAAAAACATGTTTTTCAATGGCAAAAATCAATGAATATTGTAAATGCACAAACAGTAATATCTCCACATTGCAAGGTGCAATTCTGAAATTTTTAGCTTTTTCCTGTTAATCCTAGCATGATAAAGAAGATTCAAAGAGAGTGAGATGCCAGCTCCTTTCATTCAGTCAGTAGCTTCAAACATTTCTGGACGTTTTTCAATGGCAAAAATCAATGAATATTGTAAATGCACAAACAGTAATATCTCCACATTGCAAGGTGCAATTCTGAAATTTTTTGCTTTTTCCTGCTAATCCTAGCATGATAAAGAAGATTCAAAGAGAGTGAGATGCCAGCTCCTTTCATTCAGTCAGTAGCTTCAAACATTTCTGGTATATGAAAAACATGTTTTTCAATGGCAAAAATCAATGAGTATTGTAAATGCACAAACAGTAATATCTCCACATTGCAAGGTGCAATTCTGAAATTTTTAGCTTTTTCCTGCTAATCCTAGCATGATAAAGAAGATTCAAAGAGAGTGAGATGCCAGCTCCTTTCATTCAGTCAGTAGCTTCAAACATTTCTGGACGTTTTTCAATGGCAAAAATCAATGAATATTGTAAATGCACAAACAGTAATATCTCCACATTGCACGGTGCAATTCTGAAATTTTTAGCTTTTTCCTGTTAATCCTAGCATGATAAAGAAGATTCAAAGAGAGTGAGATGCCAGCTCCTTTCATTCAGTCAGTAGCTTCAAACATTTCTGGTATATGAAAAACATGTTTTTCAATGGCAAAAATCAATGAATATTGTAAATGCACAAACAGTAATATCTCCACATTGCACGGTGCAATTCTGAAATTTTTAGCTTTTTCCTGCTAATCCTAGCATGATAAAGAAGATTCAAAGAGAGTGAGATGCCAGCTCCTTTCATTCAGTCAGTAGCTTCAAACATTTCTGGTATATGAAAAACATGTTTTTCAATGGCAAAAATCAATGAATATTGTAAATGCACAAACAGTAATATCTCCACATTGCACGGTGCAATTCTGAAATTTTTTGCTTTTTCCTGCTAATCCTAGCATGATAAAGAAGATTCAAAGAGAGTGAGATGCCAGCTCCTTTCATTCAGTCAGTAGCTTCAAACATTTCTGGACGTTTTTCAATGGCAAAAATCAATGAATATTGTAAATGCACAAACAGTAATATCTCCACATTGCACGGTGCAATTCTGAAATTTTTTGCTTTTTCCTGCTAATCCTAGCATGATAAAGAAGATTCAAAGAGAGTGAGATGCCAGCTCCTTTCATTCAGTCAGTAGCTTCAAACATTTCTGGTATATGAAAAACATGTTTTTCAATGGCAAAAATCAATGAATATTGTAAATGCACAAACAGTAATATCTCCACATTGCAAGGTGCAATTCTGAAATTTTTAGCTTTTTCCTGCTAATCCTAGCATGATAAAGAAGATTCAAAGAGAGTGAGATGCCAGCTCCTTTCATTTAGTCAGTAGCTTCAAACATTTCTGGTATATGAAAAACATGTTTTTCAATGGCAAAAATCAATGAATATTGTAAATGCACAAACAGTAATATCTCCACATTGCAAGGTGCAATTCTGAAATTTTTAGCTTTTTCCTGTTAATCCTAGCATGATAAAGAAGATTCAAAGAGAGTGAGATGCCAGCTCCTTTCATTCAGTCAGTAGCTTCAAACATTTCTGGTATATGAAAAACATGTTTTTCAATGGCAAAAATCAATGAATATTGTAAATGCACAAACAGTAATATCTCCACATTGCACGGTGCAATTCTGAAATTTTTTGCTTTTTCCTGCTAATCCTAGCATGATAAAGAAGATTCAAAGAGAGTGAGATGCCAGCTCCTTTCATTCAGTCAGTAGCTTCAAACATTTCTGGACGTTTTTCAATGGCAAAAATCAATGAATATTGTAAATGCACAAACAGTAATATCTCCACATTGCACGGTGCAATTCTGAAATTTTTAGCTTTTTCCTGTTAATCCTAGCATGATAAAGAAGATTCAAAGAGAGTGAGATGCCAGCTCCTTTCATTCAGTCAGTAGCTTCAAACATTTCTGGTATATGAAAAACATGTTTTTCAATGGCAAAAATCAATGAATATTGTAAATGCACAAACAGTAATATCTCCACATTGCACGGTGCAATTCTGAAATTTTTTGCTTTTTCCTGCTAATCCTAGCATGATAAAGAAGATTCAAAGAGAGTGAGATGCCAGCTCCTTTCATTCAGTCAGTAGCTTCAAACATTTCTGGTATATGAAAAACATGTTTTTCAATGGCAAAAATCAATGAATATTGTAAATGCACAAACAGTAATATCTCCACATTGCACGGTGCAATTCTGAAATTTTTTGCTTTTTCCTGTTAATCCTAGCATGATAAAGAAGATTCAAAGAGAGTGAGATGCCAGCTCCTTTCATTCAGTCAGTAGCTTCAAACATTTCTGGTATATGAAAAACATGTTTTTCAATGGCAAAAATCAATGAATATTGTAAATGCACAAACAGTAATATCTCCACATTGCAAGGTGCAATTCTGAAATTTTTAGCTTTTTCCTGTTAATCCTGGCATGATAAAGAAGATTCAAAGAGAGTGAGATGCCAGCTCCTTTCATTCAGTCAGTAGCTTCAAACATTTCTGGTATATGAAAAACATGTTTTTCAATGGCAAAAATCAATGAATATTGTAAATGCACAAACAGTAATATCTCCACATTGCAAGGTGCAATTCTGAAATTTTTAGCTTTTTCCTGTTAATCCTAGCATGATAAAGAAGATTCAAAGAGAGTGAGATGCCAGCTCCTTTCATTCAGTCAGTAGCTTCAAACATTTCTGGACGTTTTTCAATGGCAAAAATCAATGAATATTGTAAATGCACAAACAGTAATATCTCCACATTGCAAGGTGCAATTCTGAAATTTTTTGCTTTTTCCTGCTAATCCTAGCATGATAAAGAAGATTCAAAGAGAGTGAGATGCCAGCTCCTTTCATTCAGTCAGTAGCTTCAAACATTTCTGGACGTTTTTCAATGGCAAAAATCAATGAATATTGTAAATGCACAAACAGTAATATCTCCACATTGCACGGTGCAATTCTGAAATTTTTTGCTTTTTCCTGCTAATCATAGCATGATAAAGAAGATTCAAAGAGAGTGAGATGCCAGCTCCTTTCATTCAGTCAGTAGCTTCAAACATTTCTGGACGTTTTTCAATGGCAAAAATCAATGAATATTGTAAATGCACAAACAGTAATATCTCCACATTGCAAGGTGCAATTCTGAAATTTTTAACTTTTTCCTGTTAATCCTAGCATGATAAAGAAGATTCAAAGAGAGTGAGATGCCAGCTCCTTTCATTCAGTCAGTAGCTTCGAACATTTCTGGTATATGAAAAACATGTTTTTCAATGGCAAAAATCAATGAATATTGTAAATGCACAAACAGTAATATCTCCACATTGCACGGTGCAATTCTGAAATTTTTAGCTTTTTCCTGTTAATCCTAGCATGATAAAGAAGATTCAAAGAGAGTGAGATGCCAGCTCCTTTCATTCAGTCAGTAGCTTCAAACATTTCTGGACGTTTTTCAATGGCAAAAATCAATGAATATTGTAAATGCACAAACAGTAATATCTCCACATTGCACGGTGCAATTCTGAAATTTTTTGCTTTTTCCTGCTAATCCTAGCATGATAAAGAAGATTCAAAGAGAGTGAGATGCCAGCTCCTTTCATTCAGTCAGTAGCTTCAAACATTTCTGGTATATGAAAAACATGTTTTTCAATGGCAAAAATCAATGAATATTGTAAATGCACAAACAGTAATATCTCCACATTGCAAGGTGCAATTCTGAAATTTTTTGCTTTTTCCTGCTAATCCTAGCATGATAAAGAAGATTCAAAGAGAGTGAGATGCCAGCTCCTTTCATTCAGTCAGTAGCTTCAAACATTTCTGGTATATGAAAAACATGTTTTTCAATGGCAAAAATCAATGAATATTGTAAATGCACAAACAGTAATATCTCCACATTGCAAGGTGCAATTCTGAAATTTTTAGCTTTTTCCTGTTAATCCTAGCATGATAAAGAAGATTCAAAGAGAGTGAGATGCCAGCTCCTTTCATTCAGTCAGTAGCTTCAAACATTTCTGGTATATGAAAAACATGTTTTTCAATGGCAAAAATCAATGAATATTGTAAATGCACAAACAGTAATATCTCCACATTGCACGGTGCAATTCTGAAATTTTTTGCTTTTTCCTGCTAATCCTAGCATGATAAAGAAGATTCAAAGAGAGTGAGATGCCAGCTCCTTTCATTCAGTCAGTAGCTTCAAACATTTCTGGACGTTTTTCAATGGCAAAAATCAATGAATATTGTAAATGCACAAACAGTAATATCTCCACATTGCACGGTGCAATTCTGAAATTTTTTGCTTTTTCCTGCTAATCCTAGCATGATAAAGAAGATTCAAAGAGAGTGAGATGCCAGCTCCTTTCATTCAGTCAGTAGCTTCAAACATTTCTGGTATATGAAAAACATGTTTTTCAATGGCAAAAATCAATGAATATTGTAAATGCACAAACAGTAATATCTCCACATTGCAAGGTGCAATTCTGAAATTTTTTGCTTTTTCCTGCTAATCCTAGCATGATAAAGAAGATTCAAAGAGAGTGAGATGCCAGCTCCTTTCATTCAGTCAGTAGCTTCAAACATTTCTGGTATATGAAAAACATGTTTTTCAATGGCAAAAATCAATGAATATTGTAAATGCACAAACAGTAATATCTCCACATTGCAAGGTGCAATTCTGAAATTTTTAGCTTTTTCCTGTTAATCCTAGCATGATAAAGAAGATTCAAAGAGAGTGAGATGCCAGCTCCTTTCATTCAGTCAGTAGCTTCAAACATTTCTGGTATATGAAAAACATGTTTTTCAATGGCAAAAATCAATGAATATTGTAAATGCACAAACAGTAATATCTCCACATTGCATGGTGCAATTCTGAAATTTTTTGCTTTTTCCTGCTAATCCTAGCATGATAAAGAAGATTCAAAGAGAGTGAGATGCCAGCTCCTTTCATTCAGTCAGTAGCTTCAAACATTTCTGGACGTTTTTCAATGGCAAAAATCAATGAATATTGTAAATGCACAAACAGTAATATCTCCACATTGCAAGGTGCAATTCTGAAATTTTTTGCTTTTTCCTGTTAATCCTAGCATGATAAAGAAGATTCAAAGAGAGTGAGATGCCAGCTCCTTTCATTCAGTCAGTAGCTTCAAACATTTCTGGTATATGAAAAACATGTTTTTCAATGGCAAAAATCAATGAATATTGTAAATGCACAAACAGTAATATCTCCACATTGCAAGGTGCAATTCTGAAATTTTTTGCTTTTTCCTGCTAATCCTAGCATGATAAAGAAGATTCAAAGAGAGTGAGATGCCAGCTCCTTTCATTCAGTCAGTAGCTTCAAACATTTCTGGTATATGAAAAACATGTTTTTCAATGGCAAAAATCAATGAATATTGTAAATGCACAAACAGTAATATCTCCACATTGCACGGTGCAATTCTGAAATTTTTTGCTTTTTCCTGCTAATCCTAGCATGATAAAGAAGATTCAAAGAGAGTGAGATGCCAGCTCCTTTCATTCAGTCAGTAGCTTCAAACATTTCTGGTATATGAAAAACATGTTTTTCAATGGCAAAAATCAATGAATATTGTAAATGCACAAACAGTAATATCTCCACATTGCACGGTGCAATTCTGAAATTTTTTGCTTTTTCCTGTTAATCCTAGCATGATAAAGAAGATTCAAAGAGAGTGAGATGCCAGCTCCTTTCATTCAGTCAATAGCTTCAAACATTTCTGGTATATGAAAAACATGTTTTTCAATGGCAAAAATCAATGAATATTGTAAATGCACAAACAGTAATATCTCCACATTGCAAGGTGCAATTCTGAAATTTTTAGCTTTTTCCTGTTAATCCTAGCATGATAAAGAAGATTCAAAGAGAGTGAGATGCCAGCTCCTTTCATTCAGTCAGTAGCTTCAAACATTTCTGGTATATGAAAAACATGTTTTTCAATGGCAAAAATCAATGAATATTGTAAATGCACAAACAGTAATATCTCCACATTGCACGGTGCAATTCTGAAATTTTTTGCTTTTTCCTGTTAATCCTAGCATGATAAAGAAGATTCAAAGAGAGTGAGATGCCAGCTCCTTTCATTCAGTCAGTAGCTTCAAACATTTCTGGACGTTTTTCAATGGCAAAAATCAATGAATATTGTAAATGCACAAACAGTAATATCTCCACATTGCAAGGTGCAATTCTGAAATTTTTTGCTTTTTCCTGTTAATCCTAGCATGATAAAGAAGATTCAAAGAGAGTGAGATGCCAGCTCCTTTCATTCAGTCAGTAGCTTCAAACATTTCTGGTATATGAAAAACATGTTTTTCAATGGCAAAAATCAATGAATATTGTAAATGCACAAACAGTAATATCTCCACATTGCACGGTGCAATTCTGAAATTTTTTGCTTTTTCCTGCTAATCCTAGCATGATAAAGAAGATTCAAAGAGAGTGAGATGCCAGCTCCTTTCATTCAGTCAGTAGCTTCAAACATTTCTGGTATATGAAAAACATGTTTTTCAATGGCAAAAATCAATGAATATTGTAAATGCACAAACAGTAATATCTCCACATTGCACTGTGCAATTCTGAAATTTTTAGCTTTTTCCTGCTAATCCTAGCATGATAAAGAAGATTCAAAGAGAGTGAGATGCCAGCTCCTTTCATTCAGTCAGTAGCTTCAAACATTTCTGGTATATGAAAAACATGTTTTTCAATGGCAAAAATCAATGAATATTGTAAATGCACAAACAGTAATATCTCCACATTGCACGGTGCAATTCTGAAATTTTTAGCTTTTTCCTGCTAATCCTAGCATGATAAAGAAGATTCAAAGACAGTGAGATGCCAGCTCCTTTCATTCAGTCAGTAGCTTCAAACATTTCTGGACGTTTTTCAATGGCAAAAATCAATGAATATTGTAAATGCACAAACAGTAATATCTCCACATTGCACGGTGCAATTCTGAAATTTTTAGCTTTTTCCTGTTAATTCTAGCATGATAAAGAAGATTCAAAGAGAGTGAGATGCCAGCTCCTTTCATTCAGTCAGTAGCTTCAAACATTTCTGGTATATGAAAAACATGTTTTTCAATGGCAAAAATCAATGAATATTGTAAATGCACAAACAGTAATATCTCCACATTGCACGGTGCAATTCTGAAATTTTTTGCTTTTTCCTGCTAATCCTAGCATGATAAAGAAGATTCAAAGAGAGTGAGATGCCAGCTCCTTTCATTCAGTCAGTAGCTTCAAACATTTCTGGTATATGAAAAACATGTTTTTCAATGGCAAAAATCAATGAATATTGTAAATGCACAAACAGTAATATCTCCACATTGCACGGTGCAATTCTGAAATTTTTAGCTTTTTCCTGTTAATCCTAGCATGATAAAGAAGATTCAAAGAGAGTGAGATGCCAGCTCCTTTCATTCAGTCAGTAGCTTCAAACATTTCTGGTATATGAAAAACATGTTTTTCAATGGCAAAAATCAATGAATATTGTAAATGCACAAACAGTAATATCTCCACATTGCACGGTGCAATTCTGAAATTTTTAGCTTTTTCCTGTTAATCCTAGCATGATAAAGAAGATTCAAAGAGAGTGAGATGCCAGCTCCTTTCATTCAGTCAGTAGCTTCAAACATTTCTGGACGTTTTTCAATGGCAAAAATCAATGAATATTGTAAATGCACAAACAGTAATATCTCCACATTGCACGGTGCAATTCTGAAATTTTTAGCTTTTTCCTGTTAATCCTAGCATGATAAAGAAGATTCAAAGAGAGTGAGATGCCAGCTCCTTTCATTCAGTCAGTAGCTTCAAACATTTCTGGTATATGAAAAACATGTTTTTCAATGGCAAAAATCAATGAATATTGTAAATGCACAAACAGTAATATCTCCACATTGCACGGTGCAATTCTGAAATTTTTTGCTTTTTCCTGCTAATCCTAGCATGATAAAGAAGATTCAAAGAGAGTGAGATGCCAGCTCCTTTCATTCAGTCAGTAGCTTCAAACATTTCTGGTATATGAAAAACATGTTTTTCAATGGCAAAAATCAATGAATATTGTAAATGCACAAACAGTAATATCTCCACATTGCACGGTGCAATTCTGAAATTTTTAGCTTTTTCCTGTTAATCCTAGCATGATAAAGAAGATTCAAAGAGAGTGAGATGCCAGCTCCTTTCATTCAGTCAGTAGCTTCAAACATTTCTGGTATATGAAAAACATGTTTTTCAATGGCAAAAATCAATGAATATTGTAAATGCACAAACAGTAATATCTCCACATTGCAAGGTGCAATTCTGAAATTTTTAGCTTTTTCCTGTTAATCCTAGCATGATAAAGAAGATTCAAAGAGAGTGAGATGCCAGCTCCTTTCATTCAGTCAGTAGCTTCAAACATTTCTGGTATATGAAAAACATGTTTTTCAATGGCAAAAATCAATGAATATTGTAAATGCACAAACAGTAATATCTCCACATTGCAAGGTGCAATTCTGAAATTTTTAGCTTTTTCCTGTTAATCCTAGCATGATAAAGAAGATTCAAAGAGAGTGAGATGCCAGCTCCTTTCATTCAGTCAGTAGCTTCAAACATTTCTGGTATATGAAAAACATGTTTTTCAATGGCAAAAATCAATGAATATTGTAAATGCACAAACAGTAATATCTCCACATTGCAAGGTGCAATTCTGAAATTTTTAGCTTTTTCCTGTTAATCCTAGCATGATAAAGAAGATTCAAAGAGAGTGAGATGCCAGCTCCTTTCATTCAGTCAGTAGCTTCAAACATTTCTGGTATATGAAAAACATGTTTTTCAATGGCAAAAATCAATGAATATTGTAAATGCACAAACAGTAATATCTCCACATTGCAAGGTGCAATTCTGAAATTTTTTGCTTTTTCCTGCTAATCCTAGCATGATAAAGAAGATTCAAAGAGAGTGAGATGCCAGCTCCTTTCATTCAGTCAGTAGCTTCAAACATTTCTGGTATATGAAAAACATGTTTTTCAATGGCAAAAATCAATGAATATTGTAAATGCACAAACAGTAATATCTCCACATTGCACGGTGCAATTCTGAAATTTTTAGCTTTTTCCTGCTAATCCTAGCATGATAAAGAAGATTCAAAGAGAGTGAGATGCCTGCTCCTTTCATTCAGTCAGTAGCTTCAAACATTTCTGGTATATGAAAAACATGTTTTTCAATGGCAAAAATCAATGAATATTGTAAATGCACAAACAGTAATATCTCCACATTGCAAGGTGCAATTCTGAAATTTTTAGCTTTTTCCTGTTAATCCTAGCATGATAAAGAAGATTCAAAGAGAGTGAGATGCCAGCTCCTTTCATTCAGTCAGTAGCTTCAAACATTTCTGGTATATGAAAAACATGTTTTTCAATGGCAAAAATCAATGAATATTGTAAATGCACAAACAGTAATATCTCCACATTGCACGGTGCAATTCTGAAATTTTTTGCTTTTTCCTGCTAATCCTAGCATGATAAAGAAGATTCAAAGAGAGTGAGATGCCAGCTCCTTTCATTCAGTCAGTAGCTTCAAACATTTCTGGACGTTTTTCAATGGCAAAAATCAATGAATATTGTAAATGCACAAACAGTAATATCTCCACATTGCACGGTGCAATTCTGAAATTTTTTGCTTTTTCCTGCTAATCCTAGCATGATAAAGAAGATTCAAAGAGAGTGAGATGCCAGCTCCTTTCATTCAGTCAGTAGCTTCAAACATTTCTGGTATATGAAAAACATGTTTTTCAATGGCAAAAATCAATGAATATTGTAAATGCACAAACAGTAATATCTCCACATTGCAAGGTGCAATTCTGAAATTTTTAGCTTTTTCCTGTTAATCCTAGCATGATAAAGAAGATTCAAAGAGAGTGAGATGCCAGCTCCTTTCATTCAGTCAGTAGCTTCAAACATTTCTGGTATATGAAAAACATGTTTTTCAATGGCAAAAATCAATGAATATTGTAAATGCACAAACAGTAATATCTCCACATTGCACGGTGCAATTCTGAAATTTTTAGCTTTTTCCTGCTAATCCTAGCATGATAAAGAAGATTCAAAGAGAGTGAGATGCCAGCTCCTTTCATTCAGTCAGTAGCTTCAAACATTTCTGGACGTTTTTCAATGGCAAAAATCAATGAATATTGTAAATGCACAAACAGTAATATCTCCACATTGCAAGGTGCAATTCTGAAATTTTTTGCTTTTTCCTGCTAATCCTAGCATGATAAAGAAGATTCAAAGAGAGTGAGATGCCAGCTCCTTTCATTCAGTCAGTAGCTTCAAACATTTCTGGACATTTTTCAATGGCAAAAATCAATGAATATTGTAAATGCACAAACAGTAATATCTCCACATTGCACGGTGCAATTCTGAAATTTTTAGCTTTTTCCTGTTAATACCAGCATGATAAAGAAGATTCAAAGAGAGTGAGATGCCAGCTCCTTTCATTCAGTCAGTAGCTTCAAACATTTCTGGTATATGAAAAACATGTTTTTCAATGGCAAAAATCAATGAATATTGTAAATGCACAAACAGTAATATCTCCACATTGCACGGTGCAATTCTGAAATTTTTTGCTTTTTCCTGTTAATCCTAGCATGATAAAGAAGATTCAAAGAGAGTGAGATGCCAGCTCCTTTCATTCAGTCAGTAGCTTCAAACATTTCTGGTATATGAAAAACATGTTTTTCAATGGCAAAAATCAATGAATATTGTAAATGCACAAACAGTAATATCTCCACATTGCACGGTGCAATTCTGAAATTTTTAGCTTTTTCCTGTTAATCCTAGCATGATAAAGAAGATTCAAAGAGAGTGAGATGCCAGCTCCTTTCATTCAGTCAGTAGCTTCAAACATTTCTGGTATATGAAAAACATGTTTTTCAATGGCAAAAATCAATGAATATTGTAAATGCACAAACAGTAATATCTCCACATTGCACGGTGCAATTCTGAAATTTTTAGCTTTTTCCTGCTAATCCTAGCATGATAAAGAAGATTCAAAGAGAGTGAGATGCCAGCTCCTTTCATTCAGTCAGTAGCTTCAAACATTTCTGGTATATGAAAAACATGTTTTTCAATGGCAAAAATCAATGAATATTGTAAATGCACAAACAGTAATATCTCCACATTGCAAGGTGCAATTCTGAAATTTTTAGCTTTTTCCTGTTAATCCTAGCATGATAAAGAAGATTCAAAGAGAGTGAGATGCCAGCTCCTTTCATTCAGTCAGTAGCTTCAAACATTTCTGGTATATGAAAAACATGTTTTTCAATGGCAAAAATCAATGAATATTGTAAATGCACAAACAGTAATATCTCCACATTGCACGGTGCAATTCTGAAATTTTTAGCTTTTTCCTGCTAATCCTAGCATGATAAAGAAGATTCAAAGAGAGTGAGATGCCAGCTCCTTTCATTCAGTCAGTAGCTTCAAACATTTCTGGACGTTTTTCAATGGCAAAAATCAATGAATATTGTAAATGCACAAACAGTAATATCTCCACATTGCAAGGTGCAATTCTGAAATTTTTTGCTTTTTCCTGCTAATCCTAGCATGATAAAGAAGATTCAAAGAGAGTGAGATGCCAGCTCCTTTCATTCAGTCAGTAGCTTCAAACATTTCTGGACGTTTTTCAATGGCAAAAATCAATGAATATTGTAAATGCACAAACAGTAATATCTCCACATTGCACGGTGCAATTCTGAAATTTTTAGCTTTTTCCTGTTAATCCTAGCATGATAAAGAAGATTCAAAGAGAGTGAGATGCCAGCTCCTTTCATTCAGTCAGTAGCTTCAAACATTTCTGGTATATGAAAAACATGTTTTTCAATGGCAAAAATCAATGAATATTGTAAATGCACAAACAGTAATATCTCCACATTGCACGGTGCAATTCTGAAATTTTTTGCTTTTTCCTGTTAATCCTAGCATGATAAAGAAGATTCAAAGAGAGTGAGATGCCAGCTCCTTTCATTCAGTCAGTAGCTTCAAAGATTTCTGGTATATGAAAAACATGTTTTTCAACTGCAAAAATCAATGAATATTGTAAATGCACAAACAGTAATATCTCCACATTGCACGGTGCAATTCTGAAATTTTTAGCTTTTTCCTGTTAATCCTAGCATGATAAAGAAGATTCAAAGAGATTGAGATGCCAGCTCCTTTCATTCAGTCAGTAGCTTCAAACATTTCTGGTATATGAAAAACATGTTTTTCAATGGCAAAAATCAATGAATATTGTAAATGCACAAACAGTAAAATCTCCACATTGCACGGTGCAATTCTGAAATTTTTTGCTTTTTCCTGCTAATCCTAGCATGATAAAGAAGATTCAAAGAGAGTGAGATGCCAGCTCCTTTCATTCAGTCAGTAGCTTCAAACATTTCTGGTATATGAAAAACATGTTTTTCAATGGCAAAAATCAATGAATATTGTAAATGCACAAACAGTAATATCTCCACATTGCACGGTGCAATTCTGAAATTTTTTGCTTTTTCCTGTTAATCCTAGCATGATAAAGAAGATTCAAAGAGAGTGAGATGCCAGCTCCTTTCATTCAGTCAGTAGCTTCAAACATTTCTGGTATATGAAAAACATGTTTTTCAATGGCAAAAATCAATGAATATTGTAAATGCACAAACAGTAATATCTCCACATTGCAAGGTGCAATTCTGAAATTTTTAGCTTTTTCCTGTTAATCCTAGCATGATAAAGAAGATTCAAAGAGAGTGAGATGCCAGCTCCTTTCATTCAGTCAGTAGCTTCAAACATTTCTGGTATATGAAAAACATGTTTTTCAATGGCAAAAATCAATGAATATTGTAAATGCACAAACAGTAATATCTCCACATTGCAAGGTGCAATTCTGAAATTTTTAGCTTTTTCCTGTTAATCCTAGCATGATAAAGAAGATTCAAAGAGAGTGAGATGCCAGCTCCTTTCATTCAGTCAGTAGCTTCAAACATTTCTGGACGTTTTTCAATGGCAAAAATCAATGAATATTGTAAATGCACAAACAGTAATATCTCCACATTGCAAGGTGCAATTCTGAAATTTTTAGCTTTTTCCTGCTAATCCTAGCATGATAAAGAAGATTCAAAGAGAGTGAGATGCCAGCTCCTTTCATTCAGTCAGTAGCTTCAAACATTTCTGGTATATGAAAAACATGTTTTTCAATGGCAAAAATCAATGAATATTGTAAATGCACAAACAGTAATATCTCCACATTGCAAGGTGCAATTCTGAAATTTTTAGCTTTTTCCTGTTAATCCTAGCATGATAAAGAAGATTCAAAGAGAGTGAGATGCCAGCTCCTTTCATTCAGTCAGTAGCTTCAAACATTTCTGGTATATGAAAAACATGTTTTTCAATGGCAAAAATCAATGAATATTGTAAATGCACAAACAGTAATATCTCCACATTGCAAGGTGCAATTCTGAAATTTTAAGCTTTTTCCTGTTAATCCTAGCATGATAAAGAAGATTCAAAGAGAGTGAGATGCCAGCTCCTTTCATTCAGTCAGTAGCTTCAAACATTTCTGGACGTTTTTCAATGGCAAAAATCAATGAATATTGTAAATGCACAAACAGTAATATCTCCACATTGCAAGGTGCAATTCTGAAATTTTTAGCTTTTTCCTGCTAATCCTAGCATGATAAAGAAGATTCAAAGAGAGTGAGATGCCAGCTCCTTTCATTCAGTCAGTAGCTTCAAACATTTCTGGTATATGAAAAACATGTTTTTCAATGGCAAAAATCAATGAATATTGTAAATGCACAAACAGTAATATCTCCACATTGCACGGTGCAATTCTGAAATTTTTAGCTTTTTCCTGTTAATCCTAGCATGATAAAGAAGATTCAAAGAGAGTGAGATGCCAGCTCCTTTCATTCAGTCAGTAGCTTCAAACATTTCTGGTATATGAAAAACATGTTTTTCAATGGCAAAAATCAATGAATATTGTAAATGCACAAACAGTAATATCTCCACATTGCACGGTGCAATTCTGAAATTTTTAGCTTTTTCCTGTTAATCCTAGCATGATAAAGAAGATTCAAAGAGAGTGAGATGCCAGCTCCTTTCATTCAGTCAGTAGCTTCAAACATTTCTGGTATATGAAAAACATGTTTTTCAATGGCAAAAATCAATGAATATTGTAAATGCACAAACAGTAATATCTCCACATTGCACGGTGCAATTCTGAAATTTTTAGCTTTTTCCTGTTAATCCTAGCATGATAAAGAAGATTCAAAGAGAGTGAGATGCCAGCTCCTTTCATTCAGTCAGTAGCTTCAAACATTTCTGGTATATGAAAAACATGTTTTTCAATGGCAAAAATCAATGAATATTGTAAATGCACAAACAGTAATATCTCCACATTGCACGGTGCAATTCTGAAATTTTTTGCTTTTTCCTGCTAATCCTAGCATGATAAAGAAGATTCAAAGAGAGTGAGATGCCAGCTCCTTTCATTCAGTCAGTAGCTTCAAACATTTCTGGTATATGAAAAACATGTTTTTCAATGGCAAAAATCAATGAATATTGTAAATGCACAAACAGTAATATCTCCACATTGCACGGTGCAATTCTGAAATTTTTTGCTTTTTCCTGTTAATCCTAGCATGATAAAGAAGATTCAAAGAGAGTGAGATGCCAGCTCCTTTCATTCAGTCAGTAGCTTCAAACATTTCTGGTATATGAAAAACATGTTTTTCAATGGCAAAAATCAATGAATATTGTAAATGCACAAACAGTAATATCTCCACATTGCAAGGTGCAATTCTGAAATTTTTAGCTTTTTCCTGTTAATCCTAGCATGATAAAGAAGATTCAAAGAGAGTGAGATGCCAGCTCCTTTCATTCAGTCAGTAGCTTCAAACATTTCTGGTATATGAAAAACATGTTTTTCAATGGCAAAAATCAATGAATATTGTAAATGCACAAACAGTAATATCTCCACATTGCAAGGTGCAATTCTGAAATTTTTAGCTTTTTCCTGTTAATCCTAGCATGATAAAGAAGATTCAAAGAGAGTGAGATGCCAGCTCCTTTCATTCAGTCAGTAGCTTCAAACATTTCTGGACGTTTTTCAATGGCAAAAATCAATGAATATTGTAAATGCACAAACAGTAATATCTCCACATTGCAAGGTGCAATTCTGAAATTTTTAGCTTTTTCCTGCTAATCCTAGCATGATAAAGAAGATTCAAAGAGAGTGAGATGCCAGCTCCTTTCATTCAGTCAGTAGCTTCAAACATTTCTGGTATATGAAAAACATGTTTTTCAATGGCAAAAATCAATGAATATTGTAAATGCACAAACAGTAATATCTCCACATTGCAAGGTGCAATTCTGAAATTTTTAGCTTTTTCCTGTTAATCCTAGCATGATAAAGAAGATTCAAAGAGAGTGAGATGCCAGCTCCTTTCATTCAGTCAGTAGCTTCAAACATTTCTGGTATATGAAAAACATGTTTTTCAATGGCAAAAATCAATGAATATTGTAAATGCACAAACAGTAATATCTCCACATTGCAAGGTGCAATTCTGAAATTTTAAGCTTTTTCCTGTTAATCCTAGCATGATAAAGAAGATTCAAAGAGAGTGAGATGCCAGCTCCTTTCATTCAGTCAGTAGCTTCAAACATTTCTGGACGTTTTTCAATGGCAAAAATCAATGAATATTGTAAATGCACAAACAGTAATATCTCCACATTGCAAGGTGCAATTCTGAAATTTTTAGCTTTTTCCTGCTAATCCTACCATGATAAAGAAGATTCAAAGAGAGTGAGATGCCAGCTCCTTTCATTCAGTCAGTAGCTTCAAACATTTCTGGTATATGAAAAACATGTTTTTCAATGGCAAAAATCAATGAATATTGTAAATGCACAAACAGTAATATCTCCACATTGCACGGTGCAATTCTGAAATTTTTAGCTTTTTCCTGTTAATCCTAGCATGATAAAGAAGATTCAAAGAGAGTGAGATGCCAGCTCCTTTCATTCAGTCAGTAGCTTCAAACATTTCTGGTATATGAAAAACATGTTTTTCAATGGCAAAAATCAATGAATATTGTAAATGCACAAACAGTAATATCTCCACATTGCACGGTGCAATTCTGAAATTTTTAGCTTTTTCCTGTTAATCCTAGCATGATAAAGAAGATTCAAAGAGAGTGAGATGCCAGCTCCTTTCATTCAGTCAGTAGCTTCAAACATTTCTGGTATATGAAAAACATGTTTTTCAATGGCAAAAATCAATGAATATTGTAAATGCACAAACAGTAATATCTCCACATTGCAAGGTGCAATTCTGAAATTTTTTGCTTTTTCCTGCTAATCCTAGCATGATAAAGAAGATTCAAAGAGAGTGAGATGCCAGCTCCTTTCATTCAGTCAGTAGCTTCAAACATTTCTGGTATATGAAAAACATGTTTTTCAATGGCAAAAATCAATGAATATTGTAAATGCACAAACAGTAATATCTCCACATTGCACGGTGCAATTCTGAAATTTTTTGCTTTTTCCTGCTAATCCTAGCATGATAAAGAAGATTCAAAGAGAGTGAGATGCCAGCTCCTTTCATTCAGTCAGTAGCTTCAAACATTTCTGGACGTTTTTCAATGGCAAAAATCAATGAATATTGTAAATGCACAAACAGTAATATCTCCACATTGCACGGTGCAATTCTGAAATTTTTTGCTTTTTCCTGCTAATCCTAGCATGATAAAGAAGATTCAAAGAGAGTGAGATGCCAGCTCCTTTCATTCAGTCAGTAGCTTCAAACATTTCTGGTATATGAAAAACATGTTTTTCAATGGCAAAAATCAATGAATATTGTAAATGCACAAACAGTAATATCTCCACATTGCACGGTGCAATTCTGAAATTTTTAGCTTTTTCCTGTTAATCCTAGCATGATAAAGAAGATTCAAAGAGAGTGAGATGCCAGCTCCTTTCATTCAGTCAGTAGCTTCAAACATTTCTGGTATATGAAAAACATGTTTTTCAATGGCAAAAATCAATGAATATTGTAAATGCACAAACAGTAATATCTCCACATTGCACGGTGCAATTCTGAAATTTTTAGCTTTTTCCTGTTAATCCTAGCATGATAAAGAAGATTCAAAGAGAGTGAGATGCCAGCTCCTTTCATTCAGTCAGTAGCTTCAAACATTTCTGGTATATGAAAAACATGTTTTTCAATGGCAAAAATCAATGAATATTGTAAATGCACAAACAGTAATATCTCCACATTGCACGGTGCAATTCTGAAATTTTTTGCTTTTTCCTGCTAATCCTAGCATGATAAAGAAGATTCAAAGAGAGTGAGATGCCAGCTCCTTTCATTCAGTCAGTAGCTTCAAACATTTCTGGTATATGAAAAACATGTTTTTCAATGGCAAAAATCAATGAATATTGTAAATGCACAAACAGTAATATCTCCACATTGCACGGTGCAATTCTGAAATTTTTTGCTTTTTCCTGTTAATCCTAGCATGATAAAGAAGATTCAAAGAGAGTGAGATGCCAGCTCCTTTCATTCAGTCAGTAGCTTCAAACATTTCTGGTATATGAAAAACATGTTTTTCAATGGCAAAAATCAATGAATATTGTAAATGCACAAACAGTAATATCTCCACATTGCAAGGTGCAATTCTGAAATTTTTAGCTTTTTCCTGTTAATCCTAGCATGATAAAGAAGATTCAAAGAGAGTGAGATGCCAGCTCCTTTCATTCAGTCAGTAGCTTCAAACATTTCTGGTATATGAAAAACATGTTTTTCAATGGCAAAAATCAATGAATATTGTAAATGCACAAACAGTAATATCTCCACATTGCAAGGTGCAATTCTGAAATTTTTAGCTTTTTCCTGTTAATCCTAGCATGATAAAGAAGATTCAAAGAGAGTGAGATGCCAGCTCCTTTCATTCAGTCAGTAGCTTCAAACATTTCTGGACGTTTTTCAATGGCAAAAATCAATGAATATTGTAAATGCACAAACAGTAATATCTCCACATTGCAAGGTGCAATTCTGAAATTTTTAGCTTTTTCCTGCTAATCCTAGCATGATAAAGAAGATTCAAAGAGAGTGAGATGCCAGCTCCTTTCATTCAGTCAGTAGCTTCAAACATTTCTGGTATATGAAAAACATGTTTTTCAATGGCAAAAATCAATGAATATTGTAAATGCACAAACAGTAATATCTCCACATTGCAAGGTGCAATTCTGAAATTTTTAGCTTTTTCCTGTTAATCCTAGCATGATAAAGAAGATTCAAAGAGAGTGAGATGCCAGCTCCTTTCATTCAGTCAGTAGCTTCAAACATTTCTGGTATATGAAAAACATGTTTTTCAATGGCAAAAATCAATGAATATTGTAAATGCACAAACAGTAATATCTCCACATTGCAAGGTGCAATTCTGAAATTTTAAGCTTTTTCCTGTTAATCCTAGCATGATAAAGAAGATTCAAAGAGAGTGAGATGCCAGCTCCTTTCATTCAGTCAGTAGCTTCAAACATTTCTGGACGTTTTTCAATGGCAAAAATCAATGAATATTGTAAATGCACAAACAGTAATATCTCCACATTGCAAGGTGCAATTCTGAAATTTTTAGCTTTTTCCTGCTAATCCTAGCATGATAAAGAAGATTCAAAGAGAGTGAGATGCCAGCTCCTTTCATTCAGTCAGTAGCTTCAAACATTTCTGGTATATGAAAAACATGTTTTTCAATGGCAAAAATCAATGAATATTGTAAATGCACAAACAGTAATATCTCCACATTGCACGGTGCAATTCTGAAATTTTTAGCTTTTTCCTGTTAATCCTAGCATGATAAAGAAGATTCAAAGAGAGTGAGATGCCAGCTCCTTTCATTCAGTCAGTAGCTTCAAACATTTCTGGTATATGAAAAACATGTTTTTCAATGGCAAAAATCAATGAATATTGTAAATGCACAAACAGTAATATCTCCACATTGCACGGTGCAATTCTGAAATTTTTAGCTTTTTCCTGTTAATCCTAGCATGATAAAGAAGATTCAAAGAGAGTGAGATGCCAGCTCCTTTCATTCAGTCAGTAGCTTCAAACATTTCTGGTATATGAAAAACATGTTTTTCAATGGCAAAAATCAATGAATATTGTAAATGCACAAACAGTAATATCTCCACATTGCAAGGTGCAATTCTGAAATTTTTTGCTTTTTCCTGCTAATCCTAGCATGATAAAGAAGATTCAAAGAGAGTGAGATGCCAGCTCCTTTCATTCAGTCAGTAGCTTCAAACATTTCTGGTATATGAAAAACATGTTTTTCAATGGCAAAAATCAATGAATATTGTAAATGCACAAACAGTAATATCTCCACATTGCACGGTGCAATTCTGAAATTTTTTGCTTTTTCCTGCTAATCCTAGCATGATAAAGAAGATTCAAAGAGAGTGAGATGCCAGCTCCTTTCATTCAGTCAGTAGCTTCAAACATTTCTGGACGTTTTTCAATGGCAAAAATCAATGAATATTGTAAATGCACAAACAGTAATATCTCCACATTGCACGGTGCAATTCTGAAATTTTTTGCTTTTTCCTGCTAATCCTAGCATGATAAAGAAGATTCAAAGAGAGTGAGATGCCAGCTCCTTTCATTCAGTCAGTAGCTTCAAACATTTCTGGTATATGAAAAACATGTTTTTCAATGGCAAAAATCAATGAATATTGTAAATGCACAAACAGTAATATCTCCACATTGCACGGTGCAATTCTGAAATTTTTAGCTTTTTCCTGCTAATCCTAGCATGATAAAGAAGATTCAAAGAGAGTGAGATGCCTGCTCCTTTCATTCAGTCAGTAGCTTCAAACATTTCTGGTATATGAAAAACATGTTTTTCAATGGCAAAAATCAATGAATATTGTAAATGCACAAACAGTAATATCTCCACATTGCAAGGTGCAATTCTGAAATTTTTAGCTTTTTCCTGTTAATCCTAGCATGATAAAGAAGATTCAAAGAGAGTGAGATGCCAGCTCCTTTCATTCAGTCAGTAGCTTCAAACATTTCTGGTATATGAAAAACATGTTTTTCAATGGCAAAAATCAATGAATATTGTAAATGCACAAACAGTAATATCTCCACATTGCACGGTGCAATTCTGAAATTTTTTGCTTTTTCCTGCTAATCCTAGCATGATAAAGAAGATTCAAAGAGAGTGAGATGCCAGCTCCTTTCATTCAGTCAGTAGCTTCAAACATTTCTGGACGTTTTTCAATGGCAAAAATCAATGAATATTGTAAATGCACAAACAGTAATATCTCCACATTGCACGGTGCAATTCTGAAATTTTTTGCTTTTTCCTGCTAATCCTAGCATGATAAAGAAGATTCAAAGAGAGTGAGATGCCAGCTCCTTTCATTCAGTCAGTAGCTTCAAACATTTCTGGTATATGAAAAACATGTTTTTCAATGGCAAAAATCAATGAATATTGTAAATGCACAAACAGTAATATCTCCACATTGCAAGGTGCAATTCTGAAATTTTTAGCTTTTTCCTGTTAATCCTAGCATGATAAAGAAGATTCAAAGAGAGTGAGATGCCAGCTCCTTTCATTCAGTCAGTAGCTTCAAACATTTCTGGTATATGAAAAACATGTTTTTCAATGGCAAAAATCAATGAATATTGTAAATGCACAAACAGTAATATCTCCACATTGCACGGTGCAATTCTGAAATTTTTAGCTTTTTCCTGCTAATCCTAGCATGATAAAGAAGATTCAAAGAGAGTGAGATGCCAGCTCCTTTCATTCAGTCAGTAGCTTCAAACATTTCTGGACATTTTTCAATGGCAAAAATCAATGAATATTGTAAATGCACAAACAGTAATATCTCCACATTGCAAGGTGCAATTCTGAAATTTTTTGCTTTTTCCTGCTAATCCTAGCATGATAAAGAAGATTCAAAGAGAGTGAGATGCCAGCTCCTTTCATTCAGTCAGTAGCTTCAAACATTTCTGGACATTTTTCAATGGCAAAAATCAATGAATATTGTAAATGCACAAACAGTAATATCTCCACATTGCACGGTGCAATTATGAAATTTTTAGCTTTTTCCTGTTAATACCAGCATGATAAAGAAGATTCAAAGAGAGTGAGATGCCAGCTCCTTTCATTCAGTCAGTAGCTTCAAACATTTCTGGTATATGAAAAACATGTTTTTCAATGGCAAAAATCAATGAATATTGTAAATGCACAAACAGTAATATCTCCACATTGCACGGTGCAATTCTGAAATTTTTTGCTTTTTCCTGTTAATCCTAGCATGATAAAGAAGATTCAAAGAGAGTGAGATGCCAGCTCCTTTCATTCAGTCAGTAGCTTCAAACATTTCTGGTATATGAAAAACATGTTTTTCAATGGCAAAAATCAATGAATATTGTAAATGCACAAACAGTAATATCTCCACATTGCACGGTGCAATTCTGAAATTTTTAGCTTTTTCCTGTTAATCCTAGCATGATAAAGAAGATTCAAAGAGAGTGAGATGCCAGCTCCTTTCATTCAGTCAGTAGCTTCAAACATTTCTGGTATATGAAAAACATGTTTTTCAAAGGCAAAAATCAATGAATATTGTAAATGCACAAACAGTAATATCTCCACATTGCACGGTGCAATTCTGAAATTTTTAGCTTTTTCCTGCTAATCCTAGCATGATAAAGAAGATTCAAAGAGAGTGAGATGCCAGCTCCTTTCATTCAGTCAGTAGCTTCAAACATTTCTGGTATATGAAAAACATGTTTTTCAATGGCAAAAATCAATGAATATTGTAAATGCACAAACAGTAATATCTCCACATTGCAAGGTGCAATTCTGAAATTTTTAGCTTTTTCCTGTTAATCCTAGCATGATAAAGAAGATTCAAAGAGAGTGAGATGCCAGCTCCTTTCATTCAGTCAGTAGCTTCAAACATTTCTGGTATATGAAAAACATGTTTTTCAATGGCAAAAATCAATGAATATTGTAAATGCACAAACAGTAATATCTCCACATTGCACGGTGCAATTCTGAAATTTTTAGCTTTTTCCTGCTAATCCTAGCATGATAAAGAAGATTCAAAGAGAGTGAGATGCCAGCTCCTTTCATTCAGTCAGTAGCTTCAAACATTTCTGGACGTTTTTCAATGGCAAAAATCAATGAATATTGTAAATGCACAAACAGTAATATCTCCACATTGCAAGGTGCAATTCTGAAATTTTTTGCTTTTTCCTGCTAATCCTAGCATGATAAAGAAGATTCAAAGAGAGTGAGATGCCAGCTCCTTTCATTCAGTCAGTAGCTTCAAACATTTCTGGACGTTTTTCAATGGCAAAAATCAATGAATATTGTAAATGCACAAACAGTAATATCTCCACATTGCACGGTGCAATTCTGAAATTTTTAGCTTTTTCCTGTTAATCCTAGCATGATAAAGAAGATTCAAAGAGAGTGAGATGCCAGCTCCTTTCATTCAGTCAGTAGCTTCAAACATTTCTGGTATATGAAAAACATGTTTTTCAATGGCAAAAATCAATGAATATTGTAAATGCACAAACAGTAATATCTCCACATTGCACGGTGCAATTCTGAAATTTTTTGCTTTTTCCTGTTAATCCTAGCATGATAAAGAAGATTCAAAGAGAGTGAGATGCCAGCTCCTTTCATTCAGTCAGTAGCTTCAAACATTTCTGGTATATGAAAAACATGTTTTTCAAAGGCAAAAATCAATGAATATTGTAAATGCACAAACAGTAATATCTCCACATTGCACGGTGCAATTCTGAAATTTTTAGCTTTTTCCTGCTAATCCTAGCATGATAAAGAAGATTCAAAGAGAGTGAGATGCCAGCTCCTTTCATTCAGTCAGTAGCTTCAAACATTTCTGGTATATGAAAAACATGTTTTTCAATGGCAAAAATCAATGAATATTGTAAATGCACAAACAGTAATATCTCCACATTGCAAGGTGCAATTCTGAAATTTTTAGCTTTTTCCTGTTAATCCTAGCATGATAAAGAAGATTCAAAGAGAGTGAGATGCCAGCTCCTTTCATTCAGTCAGTAGCTTCAAACATTTCTGGTATATGAAAAACATGTTTTTCAATGGCAAAAATCAATGAATATTGTAAATGCACAAACAGTAATATCTCCACATTGCACGGTGCAATTCTGAAATTTTTAGCTTTTTCCTGCTAATCCTAGCATGATAAAGAAGATTCAAAGAGAGTGAGATGCCAGCTCCTTTCATTCAGTCAGTAGCTTCAAACATTTCTGGACGTTTTTCAATGGCAAAAATCAATGAATATTGTAAATGCACAAACAGTAATATCTCCACATTGCAAGGTGCAATTCTGAAATTTTTTGCTTTTTCCTGCTAATCCTAGCATGATAAAGAAGATTCAAAGAGAGTGAGATGCCAGCTCCTTTCATTCAGTCAGTAGCTTCAAACATTTCTGGACGTTTTTCAATGGCAAAAATCAATGAATATTGTAAATGCACAAACAGTAATATCTCCACATTGCACGGTGCAATTCTGAAATTTTTAGCTTTTTCCTGTTAATCCTAGCATGATAAAGAAGATTCAAAGAGAGTGAGATGCCAGCTCCTTTCATTCAGTCAGTAGCTTCAAACATTTCTGGTATATGAAAAACATGTTTTTCAATGGCAAAAATCAATGAATATTGTAAATGCACAAACAGTAATATCTCCACATTGCACGGTGCAATTCTGAAATTTTTTGCTTTTTCCTGTTAATCCTAGCATGATAAAGAAGATTCAAAGAGAGTGAGATGCCAGCTCCTTTCATTCAGTCAGTAGCTTCAAACATTTCTGGTATATGAAAAACATGTTTTTCAATGGCAAAAATCAATGAATATTGTAAATGCACAAACAGTAATATCTCCACATTGCACGGTGCAATTCTGAAATTTTTAGCTTTTTCCTGTTAATCCTAGCATGATAAAGAAGATTCAAAGAGAGTGAGATGCCAGCTCCTTTCATTCAGTCAGTAGCTTCAAACATTTCTGGTATATGAAAAACATGTTTTTCAATGGCAAAAATCAATGAATATTGTAAATGCACAAACAGTAATATCTCCACATTGCACGGTGCAATTCTGAAATTTTTTGCTTTTTCCTGCTAATCCTAGCATGATAAAGAAGATTCAAAGAGAGTGAGATGCCAGCTCCTTTCATTCAGTCAGTAGCTTCAAACATTTCTGGTATATGAAAAACATGTTTTTCAATGGCAAAAATCAATGAATATTGTAAATGCACAAACAGTAATATCTCCACATTGCACGGTGCAATTCTGAAATTTTTTGCTTTTTCCTGTTAATCCTAGCATGATAAAGAAGATTCAAAGAGAGTGAGATGCCAGCTCCTTTCATTCAGTCAGTAGCTTCAAACATTTCTGGTATATGAAAAACATGTTTTTCAATGGCAAAAATCAATGAATATTGTAAATGCACAAACAGTAATATCTCCACATTGCAAGGTGCAATTCTGAAATTTTTAGCTTTTTCCTGTTAATCCTAGCATGATAAAGAAGATTCAAAGAGAGTGAGATGCCAGCTCCTTTCATTCAGTCAGTAGCTTCAAACATTTCTGGTATATGAAAAACATGTTTTTCAATGGCAAAAATCAATGAATATTGTAAATGCACAAACAGTAATATCTCCACATTGCAAGGTGCAATTCTGAAATTTTTAGCTTTTTCCTGTTAATCCTAGCATGATAAAGAAGATTCAAAGAGAGTGAGATGCCAGCTCCTTTCATTCAGTCAGTAGCTTCAAACATTTCTGGACGTTTTTCAATGGCAAAAATCAATGAATATTGTAAATGCACAAACAGTAATATCTCCACATTGCAAGGTGCAATTCTGAAATTTTTAGCTTTTTCCTGCTAATCCTAGCATGATAAAGAAGATTCAAAGAGAGTGAGATGCCAGCTCCTTTCATTCAGTCAGTAGCTTCAAACATTTCTGGTATATGAAAAACATGTTTTTCAATGGCAAAAATCAATGAATATTGTAAATGCACAAACAGTAATATCTCCACATTGCAAGGTGCAATTCTGAAATTTTTAGCTTTTTCCTGTTAATCCTAGCATGATAAAGAAGATTCAAAGAGAGTGAGATGCCAGCTCCTTTCATTCAGTCAGTAGCTTCAAACATTTCTGGTATATGAAAAACATGTTTTTCAATGGCAAAAATCAATGAATATTGTAAATGCACAAACAGTAATATCTCCACATTGCAAGGTGCAATTCTGAAATTTTTAGCTTTTTCCTGTTAATCCTAGCATGATAAAGAAGATTCAAAGAGAGTGAGATGCCAGCTCCTTTCATTCAGTCAGTAGCTTCAAACATTTCTGGTATATGAAAAACATGTTTTTCAATGGCAAAAATCAATGAATATTGTAAATGCACAAACAGTAATATCTCCACATTGCAAGGTGCAATTCTGAAATTTTTAGCTTTTTCCTGTTAATCCTAGCATGATAAAGAAGATTCAAAGAGAGTGAGATGCCAGCTCCTTTCATTCAGTCAGTAGCTTCAAACATTTCTGGACGTTTTTCAATGGCAAAAATCAATGAATATTGTAAATGCACAAACAGTAATATCTCCACATTGCAAGGTGCAATTCTGAAATTTTTAGCTTTTTCCTGCTAATCCTAGCATGATAAAGAAGATTCAAAGAGAGTGAGATGCCAGCTCCTTTCATTCAGTCAGTAGCTTCAAACATTTCTGGTATATGAAAAACATGTTTTTCAATGGCAAAAATCAATGAATATTGTAAATGCACAAACAGTAATATCTCCACATTGCAAGGTGCAATTCTGAAATTTTTAGCTTTTTCCTGTTAATCCTAGCATGATAAAGAAGATTCAAAGAGAGTGAGATGCCAGCTCCTTTCATTCAGTCAGTAGCTTCAAACATTTCTGGTATATGAAAAACATGTTTTTCAATGGCAAAAATCAATGAATATTGTAAATGCACAAACAGTAATATCTCCACATTGCAAGGTGCAATTCTGAAATTTTTAGCTTTTTCCTGTTAATCCTAGCATGATAAAGAAGATTCAAAGAGAGTGAGATGCCAGCTCCTTTCATTCAGTCAGTAGCTTCAAACATTTCTGGACGTTTTTCAATGGCAAAAATCAATGAATATTGTAAATGCACAAACAGTAATATCTCCACATTGCAAGGTGCAATTCTGAAATTTTTTGCTTTTTCCTGCTAATCCTAGCATGATAAAGAAGATTCAAAGAGAGTGAGATGCCAGCTCCTTTCATTCAGTCAGTAGCTTCAAACATTTCTGGTATATGAAAAACATGTTTTTCAATGGCAAAAATCAATGAATATTGTAAATGCACAAACAGTAATATCTCCACATTGCACGGTGCAATTCTGAAATTTTTTGCTTTTTCCTGCTAATCCTAGCATGATAAAGAAGATTCAAAGAGAGTGAGATGCCAGCTCCTTTCATTCAGTCAGTAGCTTCAAACATTTCTGGACGTTTTTCAATGGCAAAAATCAATGAATATTGTAAATGCACAAACAGTAATATCTTCACATTGCACGGTGCAATTCTGAAATCTTTTGCTTTTTCCTGCTAATCCTAGCATGATAAAGAAGATTCAAAGAGAGTGAGATGCCAGCTCCTTTCATTCAGTCAGTAGCTTCAAACATTTCTGGTATATGAAAAACATGTTTTTCAATGGCAAAAATCAATGAATATTGTAAATGCACAAACAGTAATATCTCCACATTGCAAGGTGCAATTCTGAAATTTTTTGCTTTTTCCTGCTAATCCTAGCATGATAAAGAAGATTCAAAGAGAGTGAGATGCCAGCTCCTTTCATTCAGTCAGTAGCTTCAAACATTTCTGGTATATGAAAAACATGTTTTTCAATAGCAAAAATCAATGAATATTGTAAATGCACAAACAGTAATATCTCCACATTGCACGGTGCAATTCTGAAATTTTTAGCTTTTTCCTGCTAATCCTAGCATGATAAAGAAGATTCAAAGAGAGTGAGATGCCAGCTCCTTTCATTCAGTCAGTAGCTTCAAACATTTCTGGTATATGAAAAACATGTTTTTCAATGGCAAAAATCAATGAATATTGTAAATGCACAAACAGTAATATCTCCACATTGCACGGTGCAATTCTGAAATTTTTTGCTTTTTCCTGTTAATCCTAGCATGATAAAGAAGATTCAAAGAGAGTGAGATGCCAGCTCCTTTCATTCAGTCAGTAGCTTCAAACATTTCTGGACGTTTTTCAATGGCAAAAATCAATGAATATTGTAAATGCACAAACAGTAATATCTCCACATTGCACGGTGCAATTCTGAAATTTTTTGCTTTTTCCTGCTAATCCTAGCATGATAAAGAAGATTCAAAGAGAGTGAGATGCCAGCTCCTTTCATTCAGTCAGTAGCTTCAAACATTTCTGGTATATGAAAAACATGTTTTTCAATGGCAAAAATCAATGAATATTGTAAATGCACAAACAGTAATATCTCCACATTGCACGGTGCAATTCTGAAATTTTTTGCTTTTTCCTGCTAATCCTAGCATGATAAAGAAGATTCAAAGAGAGTGAGATGCCAGCTCCTTTCATTCAGTCAGTAGCTTCAAACATTTCTGGTATATGAAAAACATGTTTTTCAATGGCAAAAATCAATGAATATTGTAAATGCACAAACAGTAATATCTCCACATTGCACGGTGCAATTCTGAAATTTTTTGCTTTTTCCTGTTAATCCTAGCATGATAAAGAAGATTCAAAGAGAGTGAGATGCCAGCTCCTTTCATTCAGTCAGTAGCTTCAAACATTTCTGGACGTTTTTCAATGGCAAAAATCAATGAATATTGTAAATGCACAAACAGTAATATCTCCACATTGCAAGGTGCAATTCTGAAATTTTTTGCTTTTTCCTGCTAATCCTAGCATGATAAAGAAGATTCAAAGAGAGTGAGATGCCAGCTCCTTTCATTCAGTCAGTAGCTTCAAACATTTCTGGTATATGAAAAACATGTTTTTCAATGGCAAAAATCAATGAATATTGTAAATGCACAAACAGTAATATCTCCACATTGCACGGTGCAATTCTGAAATTTTTAGCTTTTTCCTGTTAATCCTAGCATGATAAAGAAGATTCAAAGAGAGTGAGATGCCAGCTCCTTTCATTCAGTCAGTAGCTTCAAACATTTCTGGTATATGAAAAACATGTTTTTCAATGGCAAAAATCAATGAATATTGTAAATGCACAAACAGTAATATCTCCACATTGCACGGTGCAATTCTGAAATTTTTAGCTTTTTCCTGTTAATCCTAGCATGATAAAGAAGATTCAAAGAGAGTGAGATGCCAGCTCCTTTCATTCAGTCAGTAGCTTCAAACATTTCTGGTATATGAAAAACATGTTTTTCAATGGCAAAAATCAATGAATATTGTAAATGCACAAACAGTAATATCTCCACATTGCAAGGTGCAATTCTGAAATTTTTTGCTTTTTCCTGCTAATCCTAGCATGATAAAGAAGATTCAAAGAGAGTGAGATGCCAGCTCCTTTCATTCAGTCAGTAGCTTCAAACATTTCTGGTATATGAAAAACATGTTTTTCAATGGCAAAAATCAATGAATATTGTAAATGCACAAACAGTAATATCTCCACATTGCACGGTGCAATTCTGAAATTTTTTGCTTTTTCCTGCTAATCCTAGCATGATAAAGAAGATTCAAAGAGAGTGAGATGCCAGCTCCTTTCATTCAGTCAGTAGCTTCAAACATTTCTGGACGTTTTTCAATGGCAAAAATCAATGAATATTGTAAATGCACAAACAGTAATATCTCCACATTGCACGGTGCAATTCTGAAATCTTTTGCTTTTTCCTGCTAATCCTAGCATGATAAAGAAGATTCAAAGAGAGTGAGATGCCAGCTCCTTTCATTCAGTCAGTAGCTTCAAACATTTCTGGTATATGAAAAACATGTTTTTCAATGGCAAAAATCAATGAATATTGTAAATGCACAAACAGTAATATCTCCACATTGCAAGGTGCAATTCTGAAATTTTTTGCTTTTTCCTGCTAATCCTAGCATGATAAAGAAGATTCAAAGAGAGTGAGATGCCAGCTCCTTTCATTCAGTCAGTAGCTTCAAACATTTCTGGTATATGAAAAACATGTTTTTCAATAGCAAAAATCAATGAATATTGTAAATGCACAAACAGTAATATCTCCACATTGCACGGTGCAATTCTGAAATTTTTAGCTTTTTCCTGCTAATCCTAGCATGATAAAGAAGATTCAAAGAGAGTGAGATGCCAGCTCCTTTCATTCAGTCAGTAGCTTCAAACATTTCTGGTATATGAAAAACATGTTTTTCAATGGCAAAAATCAATGAATATTGTAAATGCACAAACAGTAATATCTCCACATTGCACGGTGCAATTCTGAAATTTTTTGCTTTTTCCTGTTAATCCTAGCATGATAAAGAAGATTCAAAGAGAGTGAGATGCCAGCTCCTTTCATTCAGTCAGTAGCTTCAAACATTTCTGGACGTTTTTCAATGGCAAAAATCAATGAATATTGTAAATGCACAAACAGTAATATCTCCACATTGCACGGTGCAATTCTGAAATTTTTTGCTTTTTCCTGCTAATCCTAGCATGATAAAGAAGATTCAAAGAGAGTGAGATGCCAGCTCCTTTCATTCAGTCAGTAGCTTCAAACATTTCTGGTATATGAAAAACATGTTTTTCAATGGCAAAAATCAATGAATATTGTAAATGCACAAACAGTAATATCTCCACATTGCACGGTGCAATTCTGAAATTTTTTGCTTTTTCCTGCTAATCCTAGCATGATAAAGAAGATTCAAAGAGAGTGAGATGCCAGCTCCTTTCATTCAGTCAGTAGCTTCAAACATTTCTGGTATATGAAAAACATGTTTTTCAATGGCAAAAATCAATGAATATTGTAAATGCACAAACAGTAATATCTCCACATTGCACGGTGCAATTCTGAAATTTTTTGCTTTTTCCTGTTAATCCTAGCATGATAAAGAAGATTCAAAGAGAGTGAGATGCCAGCTCCTTTCATTCAGTCAGTAGCTTCAAACATTTCTGGTATATGAAAAACATGTTTTTCAATGGCAAAAATCAATGAATATTGTAAATGCACAAACAGTAATATCTCCACATTGCAAGGTGCAATTCTGAAATTTTTAGCTTTTTCCTGTTAATCCTAGCATGATAAAGAAGATTCAAAGAGAGTGAGATGCCAGCTCCTTTCATTCAGTCAGTAGCTTCAAACATTTCTGGTATATGAAAAACATGTTTTTCAATGGCAAAAATCAATGAATATTGTAAATGCACAAACAGTAATATCTCCACATTGCAAGGTGCAATTCTGAAATTTTTAGCTTTTTCCTGTTAATCCTAGCATGATAAAGAAGATTCAAAGAGAGTGAGATGCCAGCTCCTTTCATTCAGTCAGTAGCTTCAAACATTTCTGGTATATGAAAAACATGTTTTTCAATGGCAAAAATCAATGAATATTGTAAATGCACAAACAGTAATATCTCCACATTGCAAGGTGCAATTCTGAAATTTTTAGCTTTTTCCTGTTAATCCTAGCATGATAAAGAAGATTCAAAGAGAGTGAGATGCCAGCTCCTTTCATTCAGTCAGTAGCTTCAAACATTTCTGGACGTTTTTCAATGGCAAAAATCAATGAATATTGTAAATGCACAAACAGTAATATCTCCACATTGCAAGGTGCAATTCTGAAATTTTTAGCTTTTTCCTGCTAATCCTAGCATGATAAAGAAGATTCAAAGAGAGTGAGATGCCAGCTCCTTTCATTCAGTCAGTAGCTTCAAACATTTCTGGTATATGAAAAACATGTTTTTCAATGGCAAAAATCAATGAATATTGTAAATGCACAAACAGTAATATCTCCACATTGCAAGGTGCAATTCTGAAATTTTTTGCTTTTTCCTGTTAATCCTAGCATGATAAAGAAGATTCAAAGAGAGTGAGATGCCAGCTCCTTTCATTCAGTCAGTAGCTTCAAACATTTCTGGTATATGAAAAACATGTTTTTCAATGGCAAAAATCAATGAATATTGTAAATGCACAAACAGTAATATCTCCACATTGCAAGGTGCAATTCTGAAATTTTTAGCTTTTTCCTGTTAATCCTAGCATGATAAAGAAGATTCAAAGAGAGTGAGATGCCAGCTCCTTTCATTCAGTCAGTAGCTTCAAACATTTCTGGACGTTTTTCAATGGCAAAAATCAATGAATATTGTAAATGCACAAACAGTAATATCTCCACATTGCAAGGTGCAATTCTGAAATTTTTAGCTTTGTCCTGCTAATCCTAGCATGATAAAGAAGATTCAAAGAGAGTGAGATGCCAGCTCCTTTCATTCAGTCAGTAGCTTCAAACATTTCTGGTATATGAAAAACATGTTTTTCAATGGCAAAAATCAATGAATATTGTAAATGCACAAACAGTAATATCTCCACATTGCACGGTGCAATTCTGAAATTTTTAGCTTTTTCCTGTTAATCCTAGCATGATAAAGAAGATTCAAAGAGAGTGAGATGCCAGCTCCTTTCATTCAGTCAGTAGCTTCAAACATTTCTGGTATATGAAAAACATGTTTTTCAATGGCAAAAATCAATGAATATTGTAAATGCACAAACAGTAATATCTCCACATTGCACGGTGCAATTCTGAAATTTTTAGCTTTTTCCTGTTAATCCTAGCATGATAAAGAAGATTCAAAGAGAGTGAGATGCCAGCTCCTTTCATTCAGTCAGTAGCTTCAAACATTTCTGGTATATGAAAAACATGTTTTTCAATGGCAAAAATCAATGAATATTGTAAATGCACAAACAGTAATATCTCCACATTGCAAGGTGCAATTCTGAAATTTTTTGCTTTTTCCTGCTAATCCTAGCATGATAAAGAAGATTCAAAGAGAGTGAGATGCCAGCTCCTTTCATTCAGTCAGTAGCTTCAAACATTTCTGGTATATGAAAAACATGTTTTTCAATGGCAAAAATCAATGAATATTGTAAATGCACAAACAGTAATATCTCCACATTGCACGGTGCAATTCTGAAATTTTTTGCTTTTTCCTGCTCATCCTAGCATGATAAAGAAGATTCAAAGAGAGTGAGATGCCAGCTCCTTTCATTCAGTCAGTAGCTTCAAACATTTCTGGACGTTTTTCAATGGCAAAAATCAATGAATATTGTAAATGCACAAACAGTAATATCTCCACATTGCACGGTGCAATTCTGAAATCTTTTGCTTTTTCCTGCTAATCCTAGCATGATAAAGAAGATTCAAAGAGAGTGAGATGCCAGCTCCTTTCATTCAGTCAGTAGCTTCAAACATTTCTGGTATATGAAAAACATGTTTTTCAATGGCAAAAATCAATGAATATTGTAAATGCACAAACAGTAATATCTCCACATTGCAAGGTGCAATTCTGAAATTTTTTGCTTTTTCCTGCTAATCCTAGCATGATAAAGAAGATTCAAAGAGAGTGAGATGCCAGCTCCTTTCATTCAGTCAGTAGCTTCAAACATTTCTGGTATATGAAAAACATGTTTTTCAATAGCAAAAATCAATGAATATTGTAAATGCACAAACAGTAATATCTCCACATTGCACGGTGCAATTCTGAAATTTTTAGCTTTTTCCTGCTAATCCTAGCATGATAAAGAAGATTCAAAGAGAGTGAGATGCCAGCTCCTTTCATTCAGTCAGTAGCTTCAAACATTTCTGGTATATGAAAAACATGTTTTTCAATGGCAAAAATCAATGAATATTGTAAATGCACAAACAGTAATATCTCCACATTGCACGGTGCAATTCTGAAATTTTTTGCTTTTTCCTGTTAATCCTAGCATGATAAAGAAGATTCAAAGAGAGTGAGATGCCAGCTCCTTTCATTCAGTCAGTAGCTTCAAACATTTCTGGACGTTTTTCAATGGCAAAAATCAATGAATATTGTAAATGCACAAACAGTAATATCTCCACATTGCACGGTGCAATTCTGAAATTTTTTGCTTTTTCCTGCTAATCCTAGCATGATAAAGAAGATTCAAAGAGAGTGAGATGCCAGCTCCTTTCATTCAGTCAGTAGCTTCAAACATTTCTGGTATATGAAAAACATGTTTTTCAATGGCAAAAATCAATGAATATTGTAAATGCACAAACAGTAATATCTCCACATTGCACGGTGCAATTCTGAAATTTTTTGCTTTTTCCTGCTAATCCTAGCATGATAAAGAAGATTCAAAGAGAGTGAGATGCCAGCTCCTTTCATTCAGTCAGTAGCTTCAAACATTTCTGGTATATGAAAAACATGTTTTTCAATGGCAAAAATCAATGAATATTGTAAATGCACAAACAGTAATATCTCCACATTGCACGGTGCAATTCTGAAATTTTTTGCTTTTTCCTGTTAATCCTAGCATGATAAAGAAGATTCAAAGAGAGTGAGATGCCAGCTCCTTTCATTCAGTCAGTAGCTTCAAACATTTCTGGTATATGAAAAACATGTTTTTCAATGGCAAAAATCAATGAATATTGTAAATGCACAAACAGTAATATCTCCACATTGCAAGGTGCAATTCTGAAATTTTTAGCTTTTTCCTGTTAATCCTAGCATGATAAAGAAGATTCAAAGAGAGTGAGATGCCAGCTCCTTTCATTCAGTCAGTAGCTTCAAACATTTCTGGTATATGAAAAACATGTTTTTCAATGGCAAAAATCAATGAATATTGTAAATGCACAAACAGTAATATCTCCACATTGCAAGGTGCAATTCTGAAATTTTTAGCTTTTTCCTGTTAATCCTAGCATGGTAAAGAAGATTCAAAGAGAGTGAGATGCCAGCTCCTTTCATTCAGTCAGTAGCTTCAAACATTTCTGGTATATGAAAAACATGTTTTTCAATGGCAAAAATCAATGAATATTGTAAATGCACAAACAGTAATATCTCCACATTGCAAGGTGCAATTCTGAAATTTTTAGCTTTTTCCTGTTAATCCTAGCATGATAAAGAAGATTCAAAGAGAGTGAGATGCCAGCTCCTTTCATTCAGTCAGTAGCTTCAAACATTTCTGGACGTTTTTCAATGGCAAAAATCAATGAATATTGTAAATGCACAAACAGTAATATCTCCACATTGCAAGGTGCAATTCTGAAATTTTTAGCTTTTTCCTGCTAATCCTAGCATGATAAAGAAGATTCAAAGAGAGTGAGATGCCAGCTCCTTTCATTCAGTCAGTAGCTTCAAACATTTCTGGTATATGAAAAACATGTTTTTCAATGGCAAAAATCAATGAATATTGTAAATGCACAAACAGTAATATCTCCACATTGCAAGGTGCAATTCTGAAATTTTTAGCTTTTTCCTGTTAATCCTAGCATGATAAAGAAGATTCAAAGAGAGTGAGATGCCAGCTCCTTTCATTCAGTCAGTAGCTTCAAACATTTCTGGTATATGAAAAACATGTTTTTCAATGGCAAAAATCAATGAATATTGTAAATGCACAAACAGTAATATCTCCACATTGCAAGGTGCAATTCTGAAATTTTTAGCTTTTTCCTGTTAATCCTAGCATGATAAAGAAGATTCAAAGAGAGTGAGATGCCAGCTCCTTTCATTCAGTCAGTAGCTTCAAACATTTCTGGACGTTTTTCAATGGCAAAAATCAATGAATATTGTAAATGCACAAACAGTAATATCTCCACATTGCAAGGTGCAATTCTGAAATTTTTAGCTTTTTCCTGCTAATCCTAGCATGATAAAGAAGATTCAAAGAGAGTGAGATGCCAGCTCCTTTCATTCAGTCAGTAGCTTCAAACATTTCTGGTATA